>NW_010289379.1:238540-238900 GCF_000700745.2 Antrostomus carolinensis
CCCTTTTACAACATAAGTATCCACACTTAACGCAACAACCCACATAACTTAAGGTTTTTCTACTCCTATTGCTACCAGCAAGTAGAACAGGTCTGACTTTCTGGTCCTGCAAGCTTATTCCTCACCTGTCTGCAGGAGGTCTGAAAGACCCATCGCAGGGTTTCTTTCCCTGTTGCCCACACGGCATTCAGCATCAGCCTTGCTGCAAAATATTAAGCTTTAAACAAACATTAAAAAGTAAAAGTAAACATAGTTCACAAAGAACGGCTTCCACTTTGATACACTCAATCTAATCTAGTCTCTCCCTCTAATCAAGCTGCCAAAGGCACTTCACAGAATCACAGAATGGGAGGGGTTGGA
>NW_010289380.1:0-229 GCF_000700745.2 Antrostomus carolinensis
ATTATTATTATTATTATTATTATTATTTACAACAAAATCACTCATAGCAATAATTCTGCACATGAATAATCCCTTCTTCAATCTAAAGTCCTCAAAGTATCTTGGAAACATTAATTTCAATCAGCGTGGAAATTATAATTGCAAGTTTAAAAAATACACATGTCAGGGAGATTTAGTGTCTGCCCATTTTGCAGGAGGGCAAGAGATGTCCAAGATGTCCGAGACTAAT
>NW_010289380.1:284-643 GCF_000700745.2 Antrostomus carolinensis
ACAGAACATACACCTGCTTTCTGATACTCACTTCTGTCTTCCCCACTTCTTGGATGGTACCTGGAAGGTTTGGTGTCCTCCGTGATTCTCTGCCCTTGAATTATTTTTTCCTCCTCTTATCCACAGATTCATGATCCAGAACCTATGCTTTCAATGAAGAAAGTAAAAATAGTATCAAGTTTTATGCAGCAGCAGCAAGTCTTTACACTGAGAGCCTAGTTTTAAAGCCTTTGAACCAATGGAGATTCCTACCAATTTCACTTGCAGACAGCCTGCAGAAATGTGTCTGATTTTAACAGTTGCCCCTGTATTTCTGCAGTGTTTTTTAACATAATGATACTGGTGCTAGCAGTGCTTCC
>NW_010289380.1:656-7372 GCF_000700745.2 Antrostomus carolinensis
TGTTTACATATCCATTTGATGCTTTCAGCCCATCACCTAGAGTATTTGCCCTGTCATGGTACCAAAAGCACAAACTATTTCCTATCCTTTTTAGTTTCTAGCAACAGATTGATTATATATAAGCATTTAATTCACTGAGTGTCAAAAATGCATTAATTTGGTGAAATAAAATTGATTTTGTATCAAAGCTGTATACTAGTGAATTTAATTGCATAGCAAAACTGACCTTGAGAAGCTGCTACCAAGCCTTCAGATTCCTGCAGGAAAATGCTTGCTTCCTGAAGAATTTGAGAAAAAATAGTGTCAAATCAGGAATCACTCAATAAAATTTTTCAATAATTAACATCCATTTAGTGTGCTACTGTTTTAAGACTCCACTTAATATTATATATTTTATATGTAACAATTCATATTTTGTAGGTGCTGTATAAAAAAAAAAATCCTCAGATGCTACAATACTTAGGGTTAAAGAAAAATCTAAATAAAGCAGCGCGTAGCTCCCATTACATTCATCACTGAGAAGGCTGAGAAATCTCAAAAATAAGTTCAGAACACTCGGACTCTGAAAGGAGCAAAGACATTCATACAGACAGCACAGTAAAGGACTAAGGCCATGTCCTTAATTGCTGAGCCTTGTGAGGTATGAACGTACGACTCCTAGAAGTTATGTTTGGTAATAACACCAAAAAACAAATCTCTGTGGCCTGTGAAATTCTCACGAGAGTCAGTGAGTTTTAACAGGTGCAATTATCGGATGTGAAGCATGTAAAGAAAATATAGTATTAATGATATGAAAATCCATCACATGGAAAAATAGGATAACAAATGATTCCTGAAACACTGGTGATCATAATAGACTTTTCCTCAGTAGAAGAGTCTTGCCTTTGCCACATAGGGGATGTTAAGGCTGCTTTCTTCTTGCATCTGCTATTTGCAGTTTCCCATGAATACATTGACATATCAGAGCTTTAATACTACCCTCAAAAAAATATTCATGTATATCCATTCCCACAAATTTATGTACTCAGAATGTGATCCTGTAAGGAATCACAGCATTTGTTTACATTTATAAATGTTTTAAGTTATTTGAAGGACAAAGTGATTCAAGACTGGGTATTAAAACAAAAAGGAGTAAGTTTAAGCTAATAAATAAATAAGCTAAGAAAAACAGGTCATACCTTCTATAGCAACATGGTTGTTATTGTGCACTTGTTGATTTGGAAATTTTCTGTTTGTCTATACTATTGTATACACATCATTGTGAAACTATTCTAGGTATAAAAAGTAAGTACTCTTGCTCAAATCAGAGTTTTTGAGACCTAAAAAAGAGCCTTTGGCTTTTTCATTTCATATGGTTCTATGCATATATCAGTATTTTCAAGTGCCAGTTTCACCCTTCAAATAATTGATTTTGTTTAAGCAGTTAAAAGAGCTGAGCAATGAAATTATAGTTGGAAACTGAAATAGTGGAGTAGACTTTGAAATGCAACGCACATCAACTAGTGTTCTTTTGCAGCACTGGAGGAGGAAGATATCAGAAATCTCTATTAAAAAACCTGTCTGTTTGATTTGGTTTTCACATCAAGGACAAAATGAGCTGTGAGAAGTAGCTAAATGTTACTGTGTTTATTTAACCTTCCAACAGCTGGGGCACTGCCTATTTCTTGTCTGTATAGGATAACACAGCATTCTGACTGCACTTACTGTCAAAGTGCAGTAACGTATCCATATGTGAGGCTAGTGGTGGTGTGATCGGATCTGTACCTCTGCGACTCTCAATCTGTGTGATTCTGCATGCCTGTCCTGAGTAGAAATGAGGTTTGCATTGGCATGCTCCTTCATTGGCAGTAGGCACCTGAAGCAATTTAGGAACATTGCAGAGGTGGCATTTGAACTGTGTCCCTAGTATATGTTATTCAGTAGCATTTAACTATTAAGAGGAATTGATCTGTATTATTGAACAGCTAGTCATTTTTGTTCAAGTCAGCGTATTTTATAGAAGGTAGCTATGTAAACAAGGGGTGATGGTTTTAAACTAAAAGAGGGTAGATCTGAGCAACTAGATATGAGCAACTAGATATGAGGAAGAAATCTTTTACACCAGGGGTGGTGAAACACAGGTTGCCCAGAAAGGTGGTAGAAGTCTCATCACTGGAAACGTTCAAGGTGAGGTTGGATGGGGCTCTGAGAACTTTATCTAGTTGAAGATGTCCCTGTTCATTGCAGGAGAGGTGGACTAGATGACCTTTCAAGGTCCCTTCCAACCCAAACCATTCTATGTTTCTAAATTAAAAGTAAGTCAGCAAATGTTTAAATGTAGCTAGGGTTCTGAAAGAGAGGTAAAAATCAGTTTGAAGACATTTCAGCCAAAAAAAAAAGCAAATAAACCATATTTATAACACAATGGACTTCTATGACTCACTTGGTCATAGTGAGTCCCCTACACTCTGAGCTGCACCTGGGACAAAACTCCCAGGAGGAGGAAGGAAAGGTGCCTCCTTACCTACCTTTTGTGGCTGGTTCTTAGAGCCCTAATAGCTTCTGTGTGCTTGAGCTGCTTCACAGCTGTGTGCTGGTGATAGCCACCCAAGACTGTTGTATTGTCAGCCTTAACAGAGGTGTAACTATCCTTTTCTCATGTACTCTAAAGGATGCACAAATTCCAAGAGGAAAAAGATCTTAAGGGAGACAGAGATCTGACTGTTCTGGCTCAAGGTTCCTACCATGCCCAGTTAAACAATCAGTCTGAAATGGATTTGAAAGTGTGGTGCCAGTATCTATTAAACAGTGTCAGATCATTTATTCAACATATTGTCAGTGGAGCAACTCAAGGATTAAATTAAAAGAGTAATTTTAAACACAAAAAACCCATTATTTTGTTATTCTTCAATTATTTTTCCATTTAAATTATGTAAAATATGCTGCTACCTAGGGCATGCAACCAAGAAGGTGCAGGCATATGACCATAAAAGGCATCACTGAAAAGGCAACTTGAAAAGATGCAGGTAACAAGGTGGGGAACCAAGTTTCAATAAAAAGTTTCAATAAAAAGTTTCAATAAAACTTTTATATCAAGAAAAAAGGACAGACTTTATGTAAGCAAGGATTTAAAAGCCCATGTTGTTATTACCTGAAGTAAAACCCACAGTTATGACATTTTTTCCTCCTGCCATTTCATAAAGGTCACCATAAGGTTTTTATTTTGGGGATTGTGGAAGAAATGTTGTGGATTAAACACAAAATTTATGTTTTTACCATTTGAAATATGATTGGATAGCAGAGTACCTATAAAAAACTACTAATTAAAGTTGATTGTAATGGGATATAAACCAAAATGGGTTTATATTAACTATAGAGGCTGTTAGTTGATTTCTAGCAAAATAAATTATCATGGTTAAAATTATTTCAGCTGTTAGCAGAATTACTAGTTACGAGTGTGATGCAATTTACCATGAAGTCCACCATACAGAGGGCAAGCATGAAGGTACCTGATACTTATGCCTTTTCTTTGATTCCTTGTAAATATCAAGTACTTCTAAAAGAAATGTCATTGATATTTCAGATTTATTTCTTTCACATTTGGTTTGTTGTTTTGGGGTTTTTTTTTGACATTTTAATGAGATAACCTTTGTCCGATTAAAAATTACAGATCTGACATTTCAGATGCTTGGGCATAAATAGTCATCTTTGTCTATCTGCAGTAACTGAAGCTTTTGAATTTTGGTCAGAGTTTTCTTTCAGATTAAAAAATTTGCTTGAAAGCAGCTCTGAATTGACCACTTCAACATCCCACCTTCATACCTTCTTCTTTGGCCCCTAAACTGGATGGTGGTTTTCTAATCTTCAAGAAGCATGCCATTTCAAAGGCAGAGGACTCCAATGTTAACTCCAGTGTTACAAGATTAAGACATTACCAAGTCTATAATATAAAACTTGATAATTATTGTACATATCATAGGTCCAATCTGAGACTGAGTGCAAAGAAGGAAAAATTTCACAGCCACTGAAGTTACACAATAAACAGTAAATCAAGAACATTTACTGAAAAAACCCAGATGTAGTCAGATGCATGTTTACACGCTATAACCAATAGTCCTTCTCTTCATTCATTGTGAGCCTTTTTTTTCACCAAATAACAGGAACATACTGAAGAAAAGTGTTAAAATAGATTTTGCACTAGTTCAGAATATATTTTTTATTCGTTGAAACCTTTTCTTCTACAAATTCTGTTTAGTCTCCACAGAGTAGGCCAACTGAAACATTCATGTTAAATCTAACTGGACATATTTGGTGTTACGGCAGAGGTAAGGGAGAGGCATGCTTACGTCCTTAGTTTGTTAAAACTAAAACTATCCATAGTCTGAAACCTAGTATCCCATATTTAATTAATCTTTATTTGTTTGCTTTTGCTGTACAAGGAAGATTTCTCTCTCTTTGCAAAATTAATTTCTTCAGGTAGTTGCTTGACACATGTTTTATCCACTCTGCCAGGGATGCAAATATCACGTGTTAGAAACGCATTCATCAGCAGGAGACACAATACTGTCCTTGCACTTTCTAAGGAACAGAGCAAATGAGATAATGAATGAATGAATGAATGAATGAATGAATGAATGAATGAATGAATGGGTCAATGGATGAATATATTAATAAACTTACCTTTAACCTCCAGAGATTGCAGTGTGAGTCTTTATTCTGTAAACAAGTACATAAAATCTCATAGTCTGCCATCTCAGGGTCATTTCCTTCTACTGCAAAACAAACAAAAAATCGAAAACACAATTCATCATGACTGAGAATCTTCAAGGAATAGCAGAGCAGCCTCGGATGAAGATGGGGGGTAGATGAGGTTAGTGCTATACTTCATTCATTTTATATATTCATCATGAAGAAATGAGAAGGGAAATTTATACTCCTGATCCAAGAGTGAATTCAGTTCCTTCAGAATGCATATTGCAGCTTTTAGGAGTTTCACTGTTCTTCCACGGCAAAACTGTAATTAAATAAAGATACTTTTGCTGGCAGATGAGCATCTATATGGAGTTTAACAGGGCTGTGATACAGCAGTATTGATACTGTTAATGGTTTGGCATGTAGGAAGTTCAGAGTAGTTTGAACATTTGACATTCTGTAATAGACACTCCTCATAAGGAAGCTATGTGGGTTTTTTGTGGTTTTTTTACTGACAGTAGCGATTAATGCCACCTATGTAAGCACCTTTGTAAAATAATCTGTTGTAATAGTTCCACTTAAAAACCAGGAAATCTGTTTATAAAATGTGTTAAATACTAGTCTACTTAGTAATTAGGTACCAGTGGAGAGCTACAAAATGCCACTCAGATTAGATCTAGACATGATAAAGACAAATCTCTGCATATCCACATATTTCTGCATTGAAGGGAGTATAGTACTTCAGGTTAGAAGTGACAAAAGATTAATTATTTTAAGCTCAGGAGAGTGAAAGTTGAAGGTTAAATATTGTTTTATTCCCATTATTGACAGCATTTTTTCTCAAATAATTGTAAGAAAATATTTTCCCTCAGTTTTAGATTACCAGGATAACATTGTCTTGTTCCTGTAGCTAACCAGTGTGCCACTTGATCTTTATATGGCATTAGTGGTAGCCTTTAGCATGCAACCACAAAGCCCTTTTATCAACAAGTTTGAAGCTCATGCTTGAGAAATGTTGTTCACAAATAATAGGACATTAAGTGTTTGTATCAGTTTGATTGGAGTAGTAATTTTTTAAAAATATGTTCTTTTACAGAGTAACTCCACAGTCCCTAAAGTAATTCAAGTGTAAATGTACAACATGTACTCAGAAAAAGACAAAGAAAGAGCTACTGTTACGACCCCATACTGAGGACCTCCTGAAAAAGAGAACACTGAAACAGAAAACAATTATTTGTCCAAGTTTTTTCTGCTCCCATTGATATTGTTAATTACGCAGCATAGTTGTGATTGAACAAGAACATTCGTTCCCCTGCAGCCAGGTTCTTTCTGTAATAGTCTTACCACAGTCATAAAGCCTTGAAGAGAGAAATTCCAGACACAGACTCAGCCAAAATAGACTGTCTCAGTGAGAGAAAATAAAGAAACTGCTAGAGCTAAGGTCACAGCTTTCTTCAGCATTGCCCTGCTGATGTTTGCAGGCACTAGTAGCCAGATGCTTCTCCTCCACCCAACCCCATCACCTCTGTTCACCAAGAAAAGGCTATATGGGGATGACATCCAGTGGATAGACCTTTGAAACTTAAAGCAGATATTGGAATACATTCAAAATTACAACTTTCATAGAATCATAGAATGGTTTGAGTTGGAAAGGACCTTAAAGATCATCTAACTCCAACCCCCCTGCCATGAGCAGGGACACCTTCCACTGGACCAGGTTGCTCTAAGCCTCATCCAACCTGGCCTTGAACACTTCCAGGGAGGGGGCATCCACAGCTTCTCTGGGCAACCTGTACCAGTGTCTCACCACCCTCACAGTGAAGAATTTATTCCTCACATCTAATCTAAACCTCCCCTCTTCCAGTTTAAAGCCATTGCCCCTTGTTCTGCCACTCCCTGCCATTTTCCTGCCCCTCCCTGCCATTGTTAAAAAGTCCCTCCCCAGCTTTCTTGTAGCCCCTTCAGGTTCTGGAAGGCCACTATAAGATCTCTCCGGAGCGTTCTCTTCTCCAGGTTGAGCAGCCCCAACTCTCTCAGCCTGTCCT
>NW_010289381.1:0-5308 GCF_000700745.2 Antrostomus carolinensis
AAAAAAAAAAAAAAAGATTTGTGAAGCAGAAAGGAAATGTGAAAGGAAAGGAATGGTGAAATAAATGTGTTTTTCTTATGTTTTTCTAGGTGGGAAGGGCAGAAGTTTCAGGTGCCCATGAGCAGAAGAACTTGGCCATTCAGCTTGCCTTGAGCCACAGATCTCGGAGCATCAAAGGGATGCCTCTTCCTGCAGCCCCGTGTGTTGACATGCTGATGGTAAGGACACCTGCAGGGACCTTTTCTGGGGGCATTTTGGGGTTTCCACGTTGGATTTTTAAACACTCACTGCACGTGCTTGGGAGGTGTCCAAGAGTGTGAGGAGGACAAGCAGGGCAAGACAGGACAATTTCCTTACGAGGCTGGAAGGAAGAGAAACCAGAGGCTTCCTCTACTTAGTGATTTATTTTTTCCATGATGTGCCCAACAGTGCTGGTGTCTGCGTTGTCCAGACATGTTGCAGCTTCCTTTGACCTGTTCCCCCAGGTTTTCTTCCTGTGGGAAGTGGAGCACTGGAGGGAAAAAGATGAAGTTGATGCATTTGTAGATCTTGCTCTGAAATAACATCACAAATCAGCTGGTGCATTCACCCAAGCTGAGGAGCTGGAGGGTGATAGCCAGTGGAACCTCTTCAGCTGCTCCCTCTGCTCCCTTCTCTCCCCATCCTCCTTCTGATCCATCAACATGTCCCATCCATGGCAGGAAACTCTTATTTTGTGTTGGAAAAAGGGAAACCAAACCATAACTGTGTGACTTTAAAGACTGAAGTGGAGTAAATGGCCGTTACGTTGTGTTCTGTGGACACGCTCTGCTATTTGGTCACAGCTTTTGAAGGCCTCTAGAGCTGAGAAATGAATGACAACTTATTTTGGCAGCATTTGGAAAAAACATGGAGAAAAGGATTAAATATGAAACTAAAGAGCAGTAGAGTCTTCAGCTTTTGATGACCTGAAATGAAGAACGATGGATCTCTAGAAGATATTTATACATGAATTATTAGGTTACAGCTGTGGTAACTGGGTGAAGTTCTGCTCTTAGATCTGATGGCCTGAAAGCTCTTTTTTTTTCTGATGAACTCTATCAAAGTTTCCATGATTTCATCCAGTTCTGCTCATCCAGTTGGTTGAGAAACAAGTAAAGAGCACACGAAGAATCAATGAAGACTATTGTTAGGCTGAGCGTTGGTTGTGCAGCAGTGGATGTTCTCCAGATCATTCTCTTGCTCTCCTTCCCTCCTCTTTGCTCTGCCCATCATCTATTTTGACCAAACCTTTGCACTAGTGTTGCCTAAAGCTTTTTAGACTGGCTGAAGGCTTTGAGGTGGCCATATTTCCAGTTTCCAGTTCTCTGGAAATGCTTCTGGATATTGTGGTGACTTGTAGACAGTATTTTTCTCGTGTTGGTTCCAGATTGCATTCCAGATGTCAGAGCTGGGCTGTCAGGCTGTTTCACAATGATTTGCTTTCCATTTACTAAATAATATCTTGCTTTCTTTTTTTTTCCAGGTAGAAATGGAGTCAAAGTACCTTTTGATCCAAATCCATTGGTGCCAGCCCACAAGTCAAGATGTTGCTTTCTCAAAGATGAAGGTTAACCTTGGTGACATCTGCCCAGGTGTTATTTATCTCCTTACTGAGGTATGTTGTTTGCCCTGCTAACAATTTTGCTGTTTTAAGCATTAACCTTCTACCTGAAACCAGTGCTCAGCATGCCCGAGGGCTTCGAGCCATCAGAAGTGATTACTTGAGGAAAAAGAGGTTTCTTCTCCCATTTCTGTGGAGCATCAAAATCCAGATATCTCTGTTTTTTCCCCTTCATTCCTCTTATTTTGGTGGTTGTTTTACAGTGTGCATGTAGGGCAGGCGGCAGCGGGAGGACGCTCAGGTTAGAAAGCCCTGGCTGGTCCCACCAGCTGCCAAGGGCAAGATCTCACTTGCAGTAGGAGGAGATGGCCAGAGGCTACAAACATTTCTGTGGAGTAGGAAAGGAAGGGGAAGCTAACAGCTCAGGGCTGCCAGGTGTGCTTCAAGCAGCTCAACATTGATCAGATCCTCATCAAAGGCTTGGAAGGCCTACAAAGCTGGTGTAGAAGCTCCATGGTGTTGCTCTCCAGAGCATTTTTTGGACTGAGAAGGTACAGGACACATGAGGGAAGAACATTTTAGGATTACACAAGACTTGCTATGGAATGTTTAGAAATGAAAGCAGGGATCAAGGTGGTTTTGGCAGGGAACAAGGGTGGGACAATAGGATGGAAAGGGCTGGTGGGTTGGGATGAGGACAGGGAGGGCTCACTCACCAGTGATGGGCACGGGCAACACAGACTCCACTTGGGGAAGGAAAATCCATGTAATGAGTTCCCAATCAATCAATCAGAGTAGGACAGTGAGACACACCAACCACATCTGACAGCACCTTCCCCCACCCCTCCCTTCTTCCCGGGCTCCCAGCACTTTGCTCCCCATTTCTCTCCCTTCTCCCCCAGGGCACAGGGGACAGGGAATGGGGGTTCAGTCAGTTCATCTGCTGCTCTTTCCACCATGAGATCCCTCCTGTGGGCTGCAAGAGTCCAGGAACAAAGTGTTCCAACGTGGGCTGCTCATGGAGTCATGGACCTCTTTGGGCTCATCTCCTGGCTCCGGCATGGGGACATCCATGGGCTGCAGATGGGTCTCCGGTCCAGTGCACCTCCTCTCCCAACGCTGGGGTTCTCCTTGCTCATCAAATAAACCCTCAAAGTCACAACTGCCCTTTGGCTCAGCTTCTCTGCTCCATCGTGGAGTCCTCCATGGCCTACACGTGGGTCTCTGCTCTGCAGCTGAACTTCCATGGGCTGCAGAAGACCTCATTGACCTCCTCCTACTCTTCATGCACATTGATCTGCATGTCTGAGGTTTTATGTCTCTCCCTTCCTCCTCTTTCCTCATGGCAATGACATTCTTTTTGTTTACGCTGATGGTCCTTTTGTTCAGGTCAATGGTCTCTCCTCCTTCTTTTCAAAACAGTTCTTCCCCTCATAAATATGGATTTGCAGAGGCGTTTCCCTATCACTGATTGGCTCAGCTTGTTCTGGAGGCAGGTCATCCTTGGAGCCAGGGGAGCTCCATGAAGCTTCTCACAGTGTCCATCACTGTAGCCACTTCCCCCACTACCAAATCCAGCCTGTCCACACACAAACCCAATGTTCAGGGAGGTTTTGCCTTCTCAGAGATCTTGTGTGAGTATGAGGAGGGGAAAGACTTGAAACTCCACGTGGTTTCTGCCTTTTTGAGTCCAAAGCTGCAAGTTGCAGGTACCTGAGGAAATGCCAACGAGTGACCTGATTAAAAAATAATGCTGGTTGAAAGCCAGACCTGGAATAAGAAGCATAATTCTAGTTGGCTGTTGGTATAAACATGAAAACCATTTGACCAAACACCTCTCTGTATGAATCCAGTTACAACCAAACTGGTTTCCTACCAAGTATAAAGTGGAAAAAGAGGGATAAAATGCTTATATTGTGTAAATCAGCCAGCACCATTTCATCTCCTCATCTCATCTGGACCTGGGTCTGGTTTTTGTGTGTGTGTGTCTCCATAGAGGGTTGATTTTTTAATAAACAGCAGGTCCTTCATGGGTTTTTTTGCCTGAAGATCTATTTATATCCAAATTCATATCCGTTGATGAAGTGTACGGATTATTAAGGTTGATTATTCATCATAGGTGTGATTTCTATCACCTAGGATTGCTTCCTTTCCTGTACTGGACAGCTAAAGGGTTTATTAAGGTGTAACGAGCAATAAGTATGTTTAAATGCTTACAAATATAGTTATTTCCATGAAAAATATTGCTTTTTTTTTTTCCCAGACAAACATGCATCCCTGCAAGCACTCAAAAAAAAGCTGAATAAAAGATGATTTGAAGCAAATTGTTGCCCAGAAAGGAAAGCAGCAGCACTGTGGTGACTAGGGGAAGCTGCTTCAGCGTGAGGTGATGACTGCCTGCATCCCTGCTGCATGATAAGAAAAGAAGGAGGTGGGTTTTTTTGTCACTGGGTCACTGATGTCCTGGAAATGGACAGGTTGGGAATTTGTCTGCTGGATTTTTAAATGAAAGAATCACAGTCACACCACTTAACATAGCCTGCCTGGGCATGGTGGGGTCAGTAGGCCAGGCAAATATCTCTTCCCATGATGTTTCAACTCATTTCCAGAACAATTCTGGCTTCCAAAAGGGAGAAGGATTTAAAAAAACCCAAGCAAACAACAACCCAACTTTTCCTTTTCCAGCTAAAATCTGACAGGTTTTGTTGAAGCCACTTTTCTGAGACCTTTCCTTGCAGGCTGTGCTGAGCTCAACCCTGGTTTTGGTAAGAAGGGCTCAGATGGAGTTTTAACTGTTTGTACAGTGCTCAGCCTATTTGAAGCACTTGATTTACAACGCTGCCCCCACCTTCTGTGTAGCCTGAAGAAATTAATATCTCCCACCAGTAAGAACATTTTTCAGGTAGTCTAATTTACCCCAAGCTTCATTTTAATCTGTCATGTAAACGATGTAGAAGTTATCCTGATACAGAATATCAGGATGACTCTATATTTAAGCACACATCACGGATGAAAACACTTATTTTGGAGACTTCTTGAGGTTCTGAGGCAACATCAGTACCAACTGAAGAAGAGAAGATGTTTTTTCCTGCCTTCAGGCAGCTGAACATCCCAGCACAGCTTCCTGCAGAGGTGGTGACCTTAGGTGATTTTCTTCACCATCCATAATGACCTGGAGCAGTGATGTTATCTTGACATCACCTGGCATGGAACCAGCTGTTATCTAATATATTGAATAGATTGGTGAGGTCAGAAGAGACCGTTATGATCATCTGGCTTGACAGTTACTATGATCAATTGGGATATTTTGGGCTCCAGCCAGCAGCCTGTGAGGGTCAGGGAGGACTTTTCCCCCCAGTGCACAATCAGTTGGGTTTATTTTATGAGTTTGTTTTCTCATTTCATTTTTTTCTAGAGGTTTCCAAGGATGGTTGAGACTGGAGATGGGGCCTGTGGTTGTGTACAGAAGCTGGTTCCTCCACGGTGGTGATGTCTTTTCCTGGAGATGCTGATGTGCTGGGAAAGCAGAGAAGCTTTTGGGCATCAATTCTGCCCCCCAAGCTGCTATATTAACCCATGACCTGCGTCAATCCTATATGAGATATGGGATCAGAACAAAGTATTTTTCCCAAATTAGATTGGAAGGGGATTTTGCTGCCTTCTGCAAGATGTGTGTAGGGGGCTGGATTCTGTCCCCTGGGCACAGCTCATATCACTGAATCCCAG
>NW_010289382.1:0-13221 GCF_000700745.2 Antrostomus carolinensis
TATATACACACACACACAGCCTTTAAACTTTTGCCTCCATGCGCAATGATCTTTTTATTCCTCCCTGTGATTATAAACTGGAATGTTCAGACAGATCAGGTTTTAATCTGTATATTCTCATTGAAGATCTGGAAGGTACATTTTAAAGTATCTTCAGAGGTCATAGTATTTTTTTTTTTTTTACTGGCTTAGTTATCTGATATTAATTGTTTGTTTTTAAGTATATCAGCATGATTTAAATGGTACTTAGGCATTTTGATTGAATACAGTGAAAGGCGTGTGGTGTGAAAAGTGCTTTTCCTGTATAGTGTCAGGTATTTTTCTCTGGATATTTGGAAGCAGCAGCATATAACTACTTCTTACAGGTGTTGGCATGTCCAGGAATTTAACCAAATTAAGAATTAGATTAGTAGATACTGTTCAATCAGTTTTTAGTCAGTGCTCTTCCCTCAGCGTATACTTGGATTTGAGGATATTTTTGAAGTGGGTATTCTAATGAACTAAATTTAAAGCACTAATATTTTTTTAATACTAGGTTAAAAGAAAATTCGTAACAAAGCTAAAATCCTAAAGATGTTGAAAAGTATTTACTGAAAAATCATTAACTTGCACAACTTTCCCGTTTAGGAAAAGCTGTTGCTTTTGAAATTTAGAGAGATCCCCTCTCCTGGCAGTATAACCAGAACCAAATGATCCAGGACTGTGCTGCACATTTGGACTTCTGTTCCTAATTTATTTTTTTATTTTATTTTCTGAGACTCTTTTAGACGTGTAATCACCTATCCTGATGACACTGACAATAAATTGTTTGGTTTGGTGCCTGAAACTGTGCTATACTAAATTCCTGGAATGTCATACCTGTTGTTGAAACAAAAGTGATTTCTGGTGCCTGAAACTGTGCTATACTGAATTCCTGTCATACCTGTTGTTGAAACAAAAGTGATTTAAAACTCCCTCTTCGCTATTGCGTCACTGCTTGGGTTCATTGCTGCAAACCACTGCATAGCTTGTTTTATAAACTATTAGCATCCTTGTATTCATTAAAGGTGGTGAACTAATAAATATACATTTTGGTCAGTCTAAAATCCAGATGAAGAAAGTAGTGAAAGTTTACAGGCTGATTAGAGATCAAATAAAAAACACAGAAGAAGATTATGAGCAACAAAGATCTGAAAAATTAACATGACAAATGGCATCTCTCCTGATACCCAGTAGGCACCAAAATACGTGTTCCAGGTTGCTGAGGAAACCACTTAAAATGCTTCACATTTGAAATTCTGGAATCTTTCCAGATCTAAGCTCCTACAATGATGCTGCTTGGTAGCACCTTTATTTGAGACAATAGAAATAGGGTAAATGAGAGAAATTTGGAGACTATAGAAATGAGTTTAACTTTATGTCTGAAAATTTCATGCGAAACATTAGTTTATAGAGCTCCAGGTTTTTTTATTATTATTATTATTTCATTGAAAAGAAATTGAAAAAGGGTCCCCTTCTGCTGCTGCTTTTTCTCACCTTCAAGCCTTTCTGTTACAGGCTTACTGACTACAACTGAACATAACAACAAAGTTCAAATTTATGGCTTTTAGAAATTTCCAGAAGCTGTTCTGATTTGTTACCTTGTGTCTCCAAGATGCTGGAGTCCCTTTCTCTTACCAGGAATATCCTCTCAGAATTGCTTTACCATGTAGGAATGGACTTTTAGGTAGAGGTATTATCTTCAGTTAGAGTAATAATAGGAAAAATTAGACAAGTTTTTAATCTTTCATCTCTATCAAAATACCAGTAGATAAAATCTTGTAGTGGCAATGAAAATGCCCAAGAAGACTGGAGAGGCTTCGTTGTGTAAGTGCAAATTCAGCATAATTATCCTGTGAGATTTTTTTCATTCCTACCATTCAGGAAGGAGATTAGTTATTTAATTTGCACATGGGAAATGAGGACACCACACAGAATTTATTTTCATTTTACAGTGAGCCACAAAAACTTTGAAAATATGATCCTTATGCTTCTGGTTTGACTTTCTACTGCTCTGAGAATCCGTTGAGACTTTTTAGAGCAGTTGCAGCCCAGCTCAGATGGCACAGGCTGTCTTTTTTTTTTTTCTTCTGTGAATGTGCAGTTAATCAGACTTTATTAGGGCAGGGGAATGCCTCAGTTTCTTCAGACCACTTTTCAGCTCTTCGCTAGTTTAATTTTAAAGGTGACTCATTACCATACAGATCTTAGAGTTTATTACAGCAACTTGAGGTTAGTGTCACCAGGATCCCTTCCCTCTCAGGAGAGGCTTTAGCTTGTGAGATTTGATCTTTTTTGATTCTTTCTGAGCCATATAATAACAGAGATTTTTCTGATTTGGAATTTGGGTCCTAAAAAGCTCCCAAGCTTATCTTCAGACAGTATTTTCAATGGCAGATGGTCCAGGTGCTGGTGGAGGTGACAGTGTATTTTTCAGGGGGTGATCCAAGGAATATACTTATGATCTTCTTGCCTAAGCCAAGTCAGATGCCTTGTAGCTTGAAGTACCCTCCAGCTCTCTCATAGTAAGGACTTTTGGTTTCCAAAGGATCACACATTTCCCAGCTCTCAGTTGGGTGCTGTGTGGCCCTCACCAGTTTGTTCATAACCTAGAGTAACAGGTGTCTTGTTTAGGTTATAATAAACAGTATGTGATCACTTAGATTAATTGGTGAAATTCCCTTTTGTCTGTTGGATACTTCTTACTTAATTACTGAAAACAATCAATTGCCTCCTGGACCTTCTTGGCACTGTAGTGAGGAGTTTGAATTGCTTTATGTTATTAAGCCAGAAGTGGGAGACTTAGTAGAGTTGTCCTAAACCCAGACTTCTGCTGATGAAGAACCTTGTTAAGATGATTTTGCATCAAGAGAGGGAATATGAACCTTTCTGTTCCTAAAGGTCTTTGTTCAGTGCATTTATAGTTTTATGGCAAATTGTTTTCACAGAATCCTGGAATGGTTGAGGTTAGAAGAGACCTCTGGAGGTTATCTCAGGCATTGGAACAGGCTACTTAGGGAAGTGATTGAGTCACCATCCTTGGAATTATTTAGAAGACGGGTAGACGAGGTGCTCAGAGATCTGGTTTAGAAGTGAACAGGTACGGTTGGACTCAATGATCTCAAGGGTCTTTTCCAACCAAACAATTCTAGGATCTTGTCCAACCACCCTGCTCAAGCAAGGCTACCCAGAGCTGGTTTCCTTGGACCATGTCCAGACTGCTTTTGAGTAGGGCTGCCTAAGAGTCGCTTTTATTGAACTTGAGAGCAGTGAAATCTGTGAGTGAATTTACTCATAGGTGCCTAAGATGTGCTTGAAGATTGTTTAGTAAATTATGTGGGATGTCTAAACTAATAGAGGAAGCATAAGTTAAAATTGAAGAATTGATTCTACACCAAACAAATTTTATGCTGTTACAGTTGCACAGTTTTGCCTACCCACGCAGCAGATATGTTAGAAAAACCTACCAGAGTCAAAATTCATTTTTTTCCCTAGCTATATTATAAATTAGAAATTGTAAATTTGCTTTATTATTATATAACTCCCTCTTTTGCTTGGAGCATTTTGCAATACCGCAATAAAAATCAAAACATCTGGATCGTATGTAACATATGTACCTATATTCCCAAATACACGGTAACGTTCTTTTAAAAACATCGAATGTTGTTCTGATGTGTGCAAAAGATAGCAAGCCAATTTCTTAGTTTGAGATCTGGTAATGTAAGGAACATTCTCTCAATTCATATTGATGGTACTAAAGAATCTTGCCTGTTGCCTTTAGGAACTAAAGTACTTGATTATTTTTTTTTCCCCCCTCTGAAGTAATGAATTTCAACTCCTCCTCTTAGATAAGTCGTTTCAAACGAAGAAGGAAAGCAGGACTGCAAGGTTGAGGATGTCAGTTCTGTAGTTCAGCTATCGTAGCTGGCTAATGTAGGGTTTTAAACTGATATACGTTGCTGTAATAGTGTCACGTACGATTGATGACAATAGCAAAGGTACAAGAAAACCCCATTGGAGTCTCTGGTGTTATCTGTGCCCCATCATTCCTAAAGACTGAAACCACAATCGAGCAAACCTGTCATCTATGAAAGGAAGCTTTCTTTTTTGTTGGGTTTTTTTTTTTAGTATCCAAGAAGAGCAGTAGTTTTACCATCATATCCTCCTTGTGCATTGAGATAACCTCGATTGGCAAGACAGAACATTGCTCATAGCTGGTGGGACTGACAAATTCTGGTTTCTTGACGGGATCTGGGAAAATGGCCAACTGTGGGGCCTCTTGGCTTCATTATAAATTAAACGTGTAGTTCTTCTGGCAAGATAAAAGCTCATAAGCGTTGTTGGTGCACTCACTGCTGTACTGGACAAATACAGAGTTCACTGTGATGGAAGAGGCAGGAAAAGCAAGGGCGTGTGCCATTTCTGAGGTTGCTTACATCAGCGTTCCTCACATGGCTTTTCATTGTTCTCTGGGTTGCAAGACTTCACAATTCCCAACGCGCTGGTCACCGGGCGCCCAGGTGTTTTCTGTCCCTGGGGGAATTGTCTGAGCTGTGTCTGGAACACTGTGTATGTTCCTCTGTAGCCCGTGACCACTGAAGGAGTCTCCTGGTGTAAGATTCCCCATACCAGTCGAAGGTGTTACAGAATCCCAGTATGTTTGGTTCAACAACATCAGGGCTTTTCCAAAGTGCACGGTGATATTCCAGTGTGATTTTGCAAAGACAGTGATGTTCCAGGTAAACATTGAAGTGGAGCAGCAGTAAAAAGAAGAAAACTTTCTTGGGAGGCAAAATAAAAATTAATCTTGTCTTCACTGGGTAGCAAAATTAATGTAAACTGAGCAAACGTTTACTGTTCAAGTGAACAGTTCACCGTCTCCACACTGCAGTGTTAACTGGGGTTCCAAAATTTAAAGCTCTTTAAGAAGAGGGAGACTGACCACCACTGGCATCTTGCATTTCATAGTGTCTTTAATTTACTTTTATGCTTCACAAACTTTACAACATGAAGCGATGTGCAGAATACTTGAAGATTATTTTTAGTATGATGATCCAAGAACAAGAATCTCTGAATGTAACAACAGTTCAGCTGTATTTGTATCAGTTGGCCGGATCATAAAGTAAAAAGAGCGTCCTGAACGCAGCTGAACTTTGGAAGGAACTCTGACTTGTGTTTGCCAAAACGTTACTGAAAGAAGGGAAATTGTTTTGATCTATCCTGAACTGCAACTTAAAAACCTCACTCTCACAGTAAGACATGGTGTGCCTAAAGCTTCAGCATTCATTCAGCTTCAGCATGTTGTTGCCAGTCTCGGGAATTTAACCTTTAAAATTAGTAGCCAGAACATTACTTTGTCTGATTGATTCAATACAGTGATAGGAATGATAGTCACTCATGTGACTATCTTTTAAAAGTCTTTAAAAGCAGAACCTTATATTGGAGGTTCAAATGGAGCCAACACACATATAAAAGACCAACTCTTGCTCCCATCCGTGCAGGGGTGAGCTGTACTCCTTCCCACCCCGGGAATTTGTTAACGCTCAACTAAACTGTTGCAGTGGTACTTCTGTGAGATCTGGAAGAGAAGGACACTTAGTGTGATGAGGTTTTCTGTGTGACATTTATAAAACTGGAGTTTAATTCTATAAAACTGACCATTACTACTGTTTATAGGCTTTAATTATGGTCTCCAAAAAATGACGTTCAGAAACATAGTGATATTTCCAGTAGTAAATACACTGTATAGTATAATATAGAGTAATATTATACAGTCATATAGCTTTCTTGAACAGTTTCTCAGGACTTAAGGTGACATCTCATTAATACATTTTAGGAAGAAAACTTCATGAATTCATATCAACCTCAATTTTCTAGAGTAAATGTTTTACCCCTTCTTCTGAAGCAGTTTTTTTATTATGTCAGATACAACAATGTGATTATGTCTGTTGTAACTATTATGTTCTTATCCTGATTTTGATGCAAGCCCATATTTCTCAGCATCTCAAATACTGTGGGATTCTAGTAAAGCCAAGTATGACTTGTCCTGGTCTTGCTAGGATAGAGTTAATTTCCTTCTTAGTAGTTAGAATAGCTGTGTTTTGGTTTCAGTGTAAGACTTGTTATGAGAAGAACATCGATAAAATCTATCAAATTTTTATTGTGATATTAGTATTCTTATGCTGAAGGCAGTGGCATGTCTCCAACTAGATAGAATTGTAGCTGTTCTGCCATCACATACCTGCTTACTCACCCATTCTCTCTTCCACAATTGCTTTTTTTGTCCTCATGTTAATATTCCTGAAACAGGAATCTCTGAGAACCCATCATCTCCTTGTAGACATTGACTCTGGAGCTGACGTGACCGATAGTGCCTCTACAAAACCAAGGGAGAACTGTTTGTAAAGCTCACAGCTTATGTGAGGTTTTTTGTTTGTTTGGGTGGCTCTGCCACAGAAATAGAACAGAAAACCTCTCAACCCACCTGGTTACTTAGATCCTTTTTACAGGACTACTGCCACTGAATGAGGCTAGGTTCAAAAAAGGGAGAGGCTTAGCAGTACCCAGAGATACTCATTTGTACTTCTGCTCTTGCTCAAGGACACAACATTGGGGAAGGGTTTAGAGGGGAAGGGTGTGAGGAGAGGCTGGAGTCACTTGGTTTGTTCAGCCTGGAGAAGAGGAGACTGAGAGGAGATCTCACGGGGGTCTAGAACTTCCTCCCAAGGGGAAGAGGAGGGGCAGGCGCTGATCTCTTCTCTCTGGCCACCAACAAATGCCAGGAGCAGAGGAGATGGCAGGAAGATGTGGCAGGGGAGGGTGAGGCTGGCCATGAGGAAAAGGTTCTTGAGGCAGAGGGTGGTGGAGCACTGGCACAGGCTCCCCAGGGAGGTGCTCATGGCACCAAGCCTGACAAGATTCCAGCAGCATTTGGCCACCATGTGCCCTCAGGGACATGGTGTGAATGTTGGGCTTGTCCTGTGCAGGGACAGGAGTTGGACTCCATGATCCTTGTGGGTCCCTTCCAGCTCACAGCATTCTGTGAACCAATGATTTTTCTATGCATTACTTTGCTTCGTTGTTTTTTTGGTTGCAGTTGGAAGATGTGGCAGTCACATAGTACTGCTGTACTGCTGTCGTCTTACTCTGGTCACAGTAAACAGTGTTATTGAAACATAAAAATGTGAGCAATGCTTGTGGAAATGCTTGTGCTGCTTTGGGAAGCATCTGAATATATGCTGAAGCTGAATTATTTAGCTGTCCCTTGGTTGTGTTTTGCTCACAGCAGAAGGTCACCCTGCACTATCCCCTCTTCAGCCAGTCGGAGCCTTTGCAAGAGGTTTTTTTGCCTTCAGTAGTAAATAGGAGTCTAAGAATAGCTCAGCCTTCTTTCTAGTGTATTTTCATGGTTGGCTGTCTGAACAGCCAGCCTGTCTAGACAGCTGACGACACGTGGAAGCTTGTAAGGTCAAAAGCAACCACATAGGCTCCTCCTGGGGATGCTGCCTCCTCGGCGCCAGGAGAACTTTGCAGTCAGAACTAGTAGGGTTCTTTCTGAAGCTCCATGGGCTGCAACTGTATGCAAATACGACATTAAATAACAAACATGAGTGTATAAAGAAAGAATTTTCCATTCTCATGGTTATTTCTGACTCACGTGATATGTCACTGCTTATGGTTGTTTGGTGCTCTTTAAAATTTGTTTTGTAGTGTCATTTGTGTTGTGCCCAAATTTCAATTTTAAGCATAACCTGGAGACCTAATACTTTTTTTTTTTATAGTTGCTTATTGTTTTAATGTAGGATTATAGCAACTGGGCCCTTCCCGACTTCCTTTGCTTTTAAGAATATTTTTAAGAGTTTAATATATTTCTAAGATGATTTTGGATGGTTTTGCTTGCTATTCGATTAAAATTTACTTCTCCTCTTTAAGATTGAAAATCTTCAAGAACAGTTAAGAGATAAGGAGAAGCAAATGAGCAGCTTAAAGGATCGAGTGAAATCCTTGCAGGCTGACACCACGAATACTGACACTGCCTTGACCACGCTGGAAGAAGCACTGGCAGAAAAAGTGAGTATGGGAAGCCAAAGCCCCTTCCTTCAAAAGGTCCTTCTACTGAAAACCTGTCAAAAATCGGCCTTTCCATGTGTTCCCTGGGCTCTGCATAAAAGATATCTCTAATTCACTGCTGCAGTGACATCCTTGGTCTTGGAGGCCCGAGGAGGGATCAGGAGAGTGTGGTGGCTGCTGAGGTGTGTCCCTCACCAGTAGTAGTTCCACTGCTTACCTGTAGAACCAGCCCAGTACAGCTTCTGTACGATGAGGAGGGCATGAAGGTGGAGCTGAGGGACAGTCTATTGCTCTAGTCATTAGCTACTTGCCATCATCATTTTCTGTGAGTGAAAGCGATGTTCTCATGTTCACATCTCTTTGCGTGGTGCATGGAATCATGGAATGGTTTGGGTTGGAAAGGACCTTCAAAGTTCATCCAGTTCCAACCCCCCTGCCAGCAGCAGGGACACCTTCCACTAGACCAGGTTGCTCAAAGCCTCATCCAGCCTGGCCTTCAACACTTCCAGGAAAGGGGCATCCCTCACTTCTTTGGGCATCTTTGGTACGATTGTGGGATGCCTTCAGTTTCAGCTCTGGATTCTTCTGCTTTTTGCCTTTTTTTTCTTTTTTTTCTTTTTTTTTTTTTCCCCTAATTAATTCTGGGTAGTGTCTTATTTTATCTTCTTAGCTCATCTATTTTAATAATAAATTTATTTTTAAAGTTTTGCTGTGTGAAATGGAGTTTCACTTCTCAATATTGAATCAAAATGAATAGTTATCCAATACAGCTCTATTTCAGTCTCACTTCACTGGCAGCTTTATTGTTCTCATTGTATTTTTTTACACTTGCCTAATTTTTAGGAGATAGCAAGACAACTTTTTAGAATGACCATATATTTTTTTTTTCTTGATTCCTTGAGAACCAGGTTTACATCCCCTTTATTCTGTCAGATTCTATAAATGTAAAGCTATCGTAAAGCTTTCCCTGAGGTTGGGGAATTCACTTACATCCCTTCAGCTTCTGAAATAACCAAAGCTCCACTGATACCTGGTGTACAGAAAAGTTGGTGTGTTGCCTTTTCTTGCTGTGTATTGATCCTGGTATCCCATGTGTCCTACACCCCTTCCTCTCTGCGAGGCCACAGACTTAACTGTACAGTTTGGAAAAGTAAGGAAGCAATATGTAAAGTATCCTGGTCTAGGTTAATTTTGATTATCAGAACCAGATAAATTGTGTTGCATTTTATTATATTTTGCATATCTCTGAAAGAGCTTATCATATATTTTGCATATCTCTGAAAGTTAATTATATTAAAGAAAATGTATAGTAATATATATAATTATTATATATTTTGCATACGGGAAGCCATGAATATAAATATAGATTCATTTCTTAGCAGTGGATCCACAGGTTTCTCAAGTTTCCTCCTTCTTGAGGATCTGGTTTAAAACCATAAAGAAAAAAAAATGGCAATATCCTACACTTCTCCTCCTCATCTACAGTGTGCAGGAGGTGTTGTGATAAGAAGTCTCAGAAGTTGAACTGGCTAAGAGGGATTTTCTTCACAGAGTGCTTTCTTTTGTCAGGAAAGGACTATCGAGCGCCTAAAGGAGCAGCGTGACAGAGACGAGCGAGAGAAGCAGGAAGAGATCGACAACTACAAAAAAGACATTAAGGACCTGAAAGAGAAAGTCAGCGTTTTGCAGGGAGATCTGACGGAGAAAGAGGTCGAGCAGCAGTTGAAACTGTTCTGTTAGAATTGTTTGTTGTACGTGTATGTGTTATAACTGAGGTGAAGAAAACTGTTCCTTTATGGTAATGGTCTTTCAATGAGTTTATCTAGTAAAATATATTGTTTGAGAGTTTTTTGAATCATAAATATATCAGAACCACCTTTTCACGGGTAAGACACAGTTCCCTTATTTGCAGCAGTTAATCTGGCAGAGGACAGACTTGTTCTTGTCTAAGTAGAGGGAGGAAAGGACAGAGATTGATCAAAGCTGCAGGTGCCAAAAGCGTGCAGAGAATATTTTTTTATGCAAAACAATACAGCGAGTTCTTTTGACTCTGGAATCTCCTTTTTTGGTAGTTAATTTGGTTGTTGGTAATGAGCTAATTGAATAGGGAAATTAACCTAATTATGTTAGAGAAATATAAATGTTCTCTGTGCCTCTCTTGGAACTGTAACATTCAAGTCTACTTAACGATCTTTTTTCAAAACTCGAAGTAAAACAATACAAAAAGATACACACCCAGGAAGTGGTAAGATTTTGTCTACATGGAAGTCAACATTAGACAGGGAAAAAACAACATCAAAATGGTTCAGAAAACAAGAAGTTGAGATGTCTTTTGGAGATGGGTAGCATGAATCGGTTTCACCCCATAGCAGCTGTATAGAGAAAAGCTTTGAACACTCTCAGTTTTAGATATCGTGGCCAAATCTGCTAACAACGTGTGATTTTTAAATATTATTTTATTTAAAACCAATTTTGCTTAAACGTGACTGTCACTGAAGCAGTTTACAGAATCTTCCTTCTTTAAAAGTGTTTTAAAAATTAATTTAGACAAGGGTTTTATTTTGATGCTGAAAATCTGAATTAACTCAAGCTGTCTGAAGTCAGTGACATTAACATCCTGACAAAATAATGTTGTTCTCAGCTGGATGCTGTGCACAGTGTGAAGGGATAGGACGAAAATTAAGACAAAATAAGAAACCAGCTTATTGCACATGAAGAGTATTTACTTGATAGTTATTTTATGTCTTTTATTTTAGTCATCCTTACTGGATCTGAAGGAACATGCTTCATCCTTAGCTTCATCAGGGCTGAAGAAAGATTCAAGACTCAAGACACTAGAAATTGCATTGGAACAGAAAAAGGAAGAATGTTTGAAGATGGAAACTCAATTGAAGAAGGTAATCTCACTTCACATTTGTCTATGTGGTGTAAATACTCAGTGTTAGACAAATTGGCCGTGTCTACACAGAAAATTTTGGGTCTTAAGCATGAATTCTGTGAACTGCTTTTTGGAGAGTGCTGTGAAGTCATGTCCATGGAAACCATCTTGCAAGCTGAGCCTACCAGAAAGGAACTTTCAGAGACTGGTGCTAATTTTGGCTTTTATCTCTATGCAATAACAGTGCTATTGACTGTTTGGGGTTTTTTTTTAACAGGTACTAGGAATTGGGGTTTTTTAACGGGCACTACTTCAGTACAGTTTGTCACAGTAATTTCAGTACAATTCATTTGTGCCATTAAACTGGTGTGACAGCTAAAAATTTAACAGCTCAACTTTTCACGTGTCAATTAGCAATACATATAGGTGTTAATGCGATAAATTCTGGTGTGTTTTTGGCCTGAATGCATAAAAGCAAATGAAAATCACACACCAGTGAAGTGTGTGATCTTTTGTTTGAATCTCATTGCCAGTCAGAGCTGATACATCAGTAGGAGTTTGCTGTTCAGAAGAATAATACTCTTATTACAAGCAAGCTAATTAATTTGAGCAGAATCGTTGGGTTATGGTTGCATTGGAGACCTTCTTTAGTTTAGCTGTGAGAAGCATAAATACTGCACTGCATAGAGGAACATTGATTTTAACTTTTTGATTTTAAAAGAGCAGGTGATGAAGAAGCACAGAACACGCAAACTGAAATAGTGACAACACTTGCATTTATAAAATTAGAACAAGACAAAAGGCAGCACAATGTTTTAAAGACATTTGAGTCTCAGACTGTGGAGTTCTCGCTGTTCCTTTGCATCTCCCCAGGAAAAGGAGGAGTGCCCGCCCTGTAGTTTGGAACTCTGTCCTGATTCCTCAGATTAACGTGAGATCAAATTCTGAATCATCAGTTGAGACCTGTTTAGAATTTCTGGTGTGTGGGTGCAAAGTAGGTGTTAATGCACCTGAGAACGCTCCGTGCATGTGTATGTACAACCATGTTTGCCCTTCTTTTTAGTTATTACACAAAATAAACAGTTCTGTTACTCAGCATCAACAAAGTACAGTAGCAAGAATACATAGTTGTGCACATTTAACCACTCTCTGAGGCTATTTTCAGTGTACCATAGAGATGGGTGAGTATTTCCAAAGTCCCGAAGGATCCTTTCATTTGAATTCTCTGTCCTGAATTGCCATTTCAGCCTTTGTCAGTGATAGTCATTACTGATATTCTGTTGAGGAGTATATTGTAGCTAAGATTTGCCAGAGATTCTTACAGAGATTGAATAATTGAATGATAGTATTAATTTGTAGGTAGACAGCTGCAGTGGGGAAGGTGTTTACAATTACTTAAAAAAAAAAGAAAGAAAAGAAAGAAAGAGAAACTGGGAGAGGATATAACAAATAGTTACGTTATGAAAAACACAGTTGTGGAAATTCAGTTATTTAGGGAATGTTTCTGAATATTTAGCATTTGTAAATGCTCTGCTTTTCACTGCTTCCTCTGAGATCACTTTCCTCGCTGTAAGCAGTGAGTATATCTGTAGTATAAGCGGGTGTGGAGGTTGACCAACAGGGAAGCACTGCTACCTGCTGAAAGATGGACATGCAGTTAATTTCCGCTGCGATGACAGCTCTTCATTGTAATTCCTTTAGGCCTACCTCTGCTCATTCCATTTTACAGAGGATTGTGCTTAATAGCTGTTATCCAGGAACATTACATAAGGACACCGAACCCATTCGTAAAACCATATATTTTTATAATCTGACCTTTTTTTTTTTTTCCAGGAAGTAATTAAGAGGATGAATTATTCTCCTGTGATCCTTTTCCTGAGGCTTAAAATGGGAAAATAGCTCAAATGTAAGGAGCACTATTAACTGTACAGAACAACTATGGGACAAATATATTCTTAATTTGGTTCTTAGAAAAGTAATGAATATAAATTCATGGTATTGTAAAAACAAATAGATTCACATCTTGCCATCCAAAGAAGCAACCTAACCTCATTCAGTCAGGGTTGTTTGAGCAAAGAAAATTGACAGCCTACCATTACCTGTGTGCAGTGGAAAGCCCTTCCATAATTCTGTGGATATGTGCTGCTCTGCTTCAGGCATTATCACTTACTAGGGCATTTGAACAGTAGTTTCCCGTGCAGAGACCCTGAAGTACTCTCCTAAGTCCTACAGAGACAAAAATCATCAATACCTTG
>NW_010289383.1:0-14235 GCF_000700745.2 Antrostomus carolinensis
GGTACACAGGGACGCTTTCCCAGCGCGGCTCTCCCTGGGCTCTCCTCACCTGCTCGTTTCAGGTGCTGTGTGATTTTATCAGGAAGGAAAACAGCATCGGCTCTGGAGCTGGTGGGGAAAGGCAGATACAGGCTTGTTCTTCACTTCTGGCGTTGGGAGATCTTGATGTTTCAGGCATCTGCTGTGGGAGCTGCTGCAGGAAAGAAACCCAAAACACAGCTGTCCTCAGAGTTGAGGGATCTGTGTAAGAGTGTCCTCCTCTTCCCCCTCTCTGTAGCGATTGGAGTGTGAGCTCAGCTTGGTGAGAGACAGCAAAGGCTGCAAATGTGCACAGTGTTTGTATAATGGAGACATCCCAGGGGTGCTCCTGCCTCTGGAGCTGCGCTCGTTCCCGCAAACGGCCGGAGCGAAGCTCGGGGTGTCACCAAAGTATTGTGAGACCAAAGAGTTGTGGTGATCTCCAGTGTGTGTGTGAAGGGAGGAGCCTGAGCTCCCCCAGGCAGCGCTCCTGCACTCTGGGTCGGGATGGGCAAAGTGTAGGTCGGCTTAAAAAGTCCCTGTCACCCCGCGGATCCGCTGGCTTTGCCGCTGCACGGCCCTTGGGTGGGTGGGTGGGTGGATAACGGCTGCTTGCACCTGCCAGCCTGGCCCAGGAGGTTTTGCTTTTCATCTCACCTTCACTTCATGACCTGAAGTGTTGTCTTTGAATGTCTTCTAGTACCTTATCTTAGAGTCTTATTGAAAAGTACTTGTACCAGAAGCGTGGCTTTCATATGAATGAGTTCAGTTGTGTTGTTTCTTTTTAGCTTCCTGACTGCTTGTCAAGCAAACTTCAGTTTCTTACATGAAGTGTCACAGTTTGGTCACTGTTCTGAGACCTCTGATGCTTTAAAAACCAAAAGCTGATCATAGAATCATAGAATGTTGCTGCTGGGCACTTTTATTTCCATTATTGGGATGTAATGCTGAGGGCCTGTCGCTCGGTTGTCTATGTGCTTTTCACAGCGTCTCTTCTTGTGTTTCTCTTCCAGTTTCCTGCCTGCTCTGCAGAACAGCAGACTCTTCTTGCTTTATTTTGGGCAGCAATCCGAAAAGTAATAGCTAATTGCCTTGGTGGCTGAAAGGTGCAGGCAAGTCTTAGTGCTAAGACCTGCGAGCAGATCCCTGGTTCTTTACTCTGTCTCTGGGGTGGTTGGTTCCTCCTCTTTCTTACAATTTCTCTGATCTTGATTGCCATGCTGTGGAGCTGTTGCAGGTTTCCAGCAGTAGCAGTGGAGGAGAAGCCAGACACCTCACATCAGGTGAACAGACTGAGCTTTGCATGCTCAGTTGTCAAGTGGCCTCTTCCTGCTTCCAGAGAGGATGGCACAAGAGTATTTTTCTCCAGTGGCCTCTTTGGAAGGTGAGGGGGGATGTTTGAGACCCATCATTCTGCAGATCCAAATCTTGAGCCGGTTCTGGTTTGGCCCTGTGCAGGTACCGTGCTGTAGGAGCCCATGTGGTGAAACCCATTTTCTTTAGGACTAGTAGAATTGCAAGGACAGCTTTTAATTATAGAACTGTGGGATTTACAGCTTTAATCTGAGCTTTTCCTTTCTAGAATGAATGCCATGCAAACATTCCTCTGCCTTACATCAGGCCTTTCCATATTGTAAACATCTTAATAGATTTCATGTGCTGGGTGTCTGCCTGGTGTGACTGGATGTTAATAAACAGTCATCTTGACAGGAGTTTGTGCCTGGAATACCAAGACTTGGGAAAGGACTCAGACCCACTTCCTGAAGGAGATATGTAGGGACAGTCAGCCTGCTTGTAGCGCTGCATTTTAGTATCAGGCCTTCTTCCATCTCTTTTTCTTTCCTTCCTGGGATGTTTTCCTGTTGGCCTGGCTGCAGGCATCCTTCCTGGGCAGCTGTGTAAGTCAGGGCAGGGATAACAGTTCCTGGAGGAGTGGTTAAGCGGGATTTACTGATGATAAGGGATATTCTGCTTTCCAGCAGGGTGCTGGCAGCCTGTTCCTGAGGTTGTGTTTCAGAAGCTGCCTTGGAAATCCAAATTCCTACGTAGACCAATGCTTTGTCTGCCTGAGAATGCAGTGGGTGTTACTGCTGCTGGCCTTCACTAGCCTTGTGGCTTGTGCTTTGAAATTGGACACAGATCACTAAAAAGTCCTGTGGCAAAAGTAGGTGGAGTGAGCACACAGCTCTGGCAACTTCCGCGCAGCTGGAGAGAGGCAGGAAGTGTATCTCCAGGGCTGGGAGCTGATTAACAAGCTGGAGTCACACAAACCCGAGTGTGAGAGCCGTGGAGCCCTTGGGGTGGTTTTGGTGCCTGCTGGAAGAGGCTCCTGTTCATTGCTTTGGAATGGGGTGTCTTTATTTTTCTTTATTTCTTTTTCAAGTCATTGTGAGTGGTTCGCTGTGTCATAGCTCAGCTTGCTGCTGGCTGCGTTCTTTTCAGGACAGTCAGAACTGCGCCGCTAATTGCACTCATCAGAAGCTTGGGTTTGGGGGTTTTTATTGTTGTTGTTTTGTTTTGTTGTTGTTTTTGCACGTGGATTTGGTCTGGAGATATTTTAAGTCTCCATTTATATTATTAAGCTCAGACATCTTCTTAACTACTTAAAGGAGAGGCTTCTTCCTAGGTTGCCCAAGGAAGTTGTGGCTGCTTCTCCCTGGAAGTGTTCAAGGCCAGGTTGGATGAGGCTTTGAGCAACCTGGTCTAGTGGAAGGTGTCCCTGCTGCTGGCAGGGGGGTTGGGACTGGATGAGCTTTGAGGTCCCTTCCAACCCAGACCATTCCATGATTCTCTAATAGTCTCAGAAGTCTGTGTGTGCTCTAAAACAACAGCGTTTTGTGCTGCTGCTGGTAGATGGGTGGGCTTTTCAAACTACTCCATGTAACTTCAGTTACTCTCAGTAGGATCTGTCCCCCGTGGGGTAGGTGCCTTTTTTTTTTAACACAGTGAGCAGTGGAAGGTGTGAAACATGCAGTTGACTCAGGACATGAGCTCTCTTCCAGCAGCAGCCCAGGAGATAAGGTTATCTGTGTACTGATGTGCTAGTTCCTGTCTTTGAAATTGAGCTAATGTGCTGATCAGCATTAGTCTGAGGAGAAGCAGTTTTGTTTTAAGCAGGTTACTGGGACAGGGACAGCTGGGAAGTAGGGGAGGAGTAGGCAAGTAGAGCAGGAGAAAGAGGGGAAACAACACCATTTAGCAGTGTCCTGGTGGATGGAATAAGTTATCCTTGCCGGAGCACGGAGACTTGAGATAATAAGGAATGTTTTACTGAGCTGGGATAACCTCGCTCTCTGCAGCCTTCATGTTGCTTTTATAGATTTTTCAAGTTTATTTTGGAATATCTCAGGAGTGATGTTTTTCCTCTGGGTCAATGCTTAAAAAGCTTGTGGTAGTTTTAGATTTATAATGATCCTGGAGAAGGTTTAATTGCTGAGGACTAGAAATGAAGTTCCTGCCGAATGACACCTTTCTCCTCATTACCAGCGCTGCTGTGGTTCCTTCCCCGTGTTCGTGGGGGACTGTCAGGACATTGATTAAGTGGAAAAAGCACTTTGGGGAAAGATTTCAACACGGGGCAGCTGCTGCCCTGAGTCCTGATGCCATCTCCTAGTGTTTCTGACTCAAATTGGGGGAAATTGAAATTAAATGTCTCTTCCTGGCTGGCTTTGGGGGAGCCCAACTCCTTTGCTGATGCCAACGGTGCCTGTCTGGTCACAGGGTGACTTTTGGAGGCTGTTGTTGTCATTTGTAACAAGAAGCAAAGTTGATGAGCTGAAATAAATCTAAGAGTGCATGTAGGTGTCAGGGTGACCCGAGATGTTTTCAGCTAGCTTCTGAGGGCAAGTGCTGCGCTGCTCACGCTCAGTCTGCTTACCTCTGTGAGGAGCCCAAGCTCCTGTCTGCATTATTTAGATAAACACTTGGACAAGATCTATAGAGGCATCATGTGATATCACCTTGTAGTATAAGGTGATTGGGATTTGTACTGGCTGGGATCTTTGTTTGGGGAATATAAGGATGGAAAATGGCCTCAAGTGATATACTTTGTCTAAAGCACTTCTTGCACAAAGGTCCTGTTCTGCTTTGTCAATCCTGACGTGTTCTTACCAAGCTGTGGGCACCGGTCTTTGCTGTGTCTCCATCAGAGAAAGGAAGACAGCTGTTGGCTTTTTGCAGCCTTTGCAAAACCAGAGTTAGGAACAGCTTTACACTTGTAATTCCAAATACCAGCCTGAAGACGTGATGCATTTTTATATTGGATGGAGAGGGGAGGGAAATGTCTCTTGAAGATCATTTTTGCTTGAAGGCAGCTGAAGGCTGGTTGTGGAAGGAGCACTTACCCACGTACAAGTATCAAATGTTGTTGGATAAAGACATTGTGGTGGGAGAGCAGAGTGGAAGAGGCAGCGATGCTGACAGCTGCCCGCAGCAGAGCGGCGATGCTGCCCACAGGACTTTCCTCCTCTCCCTGCTCTCGTGCTCTGATGCGATTTGAGGAAGATGACAGCAGCAGGGTAACGGGGGAAACAGGGAAAGAAGCTTTTTCTCCCTTGCAGGAAACCAGCAGCACAGGGTGTTTCATACCTCCCCTGCTGCTGGGATTTCCAGCTGGAGATGAACAAGACTGGCGAGACCCATTCGCAGTAACTTGGCTAGAGTAAATAGTTCATGTCCTCTCTCTATATTGTTAAACTGGAATCCCATTGTAGTGGAGCAGGCTTCATTGTGTGTAAACTGGGAGGTGCCCTGGGATCAGCCAGGACTAGCACAGGCCAGCTCCCAAGGGCTGGATCACACCTCTGACATGAACACAGTGTCTGAAGAGTCCTCCTCAACTTACTGTTTTTGTGTTTGTTTAGCAGTTCGTGACTGTTTTTACTGCCCCTCCATCCCAGATGGTTAAATCATCTGTTTGATGTTGTACTGTTGCAACACCCAGGAAAAGAATTTATATTCTGCTAAGTGAAGGCTTAAACGGTGTTGGACACTTGACGGGGATGACTAAGGGGTAGGCAGGCAAATTTGCAGCCTGAAAACAGTTGCGTCCTCAGCAAATGGTCTGACTGCAGCCCGTGTAGCCTCTTAGCTGTGACTTTTAATCTTACATATGTGAAATGTTTGTTTGCCTTGGGGTGAAATTGTTAAGTACCTTGCAGTCTCCTAAATCTGCATGACTGGGGACCTGGAGAATTAATGTGTAGTGCTTCTTTCTTTGCTTTTTTAGCTGGCCAGCTGATAATTCATTTGTGAGCTAGTCTCTAATAGCTTTTAATTCTTTAATAGAAGAGAATCATGCTGGATGTGGAGCATCTCGAAACCCAGCCATGATTTGATTTTACTCATTTCAGCTCTGATGTCAGGGTATGTTTACCTCAAATACAACCTCTTTGCTTTTCTGCTATTCTAACATATTCTGCCTAAACCCTGCAGTGGCCACTGCCACGTGACGTGGATGAAGTCAGACTGGACGAGTGTGGTGAGGCTGGAAGGCTGCCCTCAGTTTTGCTGTTGAGGCTTTGCTGGAATTGCTTGGCCACAAGGCTAACGCGTGGCTGCAAACAAAACGAAACCTGGTTTTACAAAAGCAGTTACTGCTGGCTGGCTTCAAAATCTTGTACCAACTGGTCATCTGTAATGCTTCAGCAGTAAGGACATAGTTCCCAGTCTTCAGATGGGTTGGTGCCGCGGTTCTTGGGTGCAATAGGCGGCTTTTTTTCACTTGGAATTGCTTGGCCACAAGGCTAACGCGTGGCTGCAAACAAAACGAAACCTGGTTTTACAAAAGCAGTTACTGCTGGCTGGCTTCAAAATCTTGTACCAACTGGTCATCTGTAATGCTTCAGCAGTAAGGACATAGTTCCCAGTCTTCAGATGGGTTGGTGCCGCGGTTCTTGGGTGCAATAGGCGGCTTTTTTTCACTCTTTTCAGTATTTGACTCTTGGTACATAAGGCAGTTTAAGGCTTGTTCCACTGCAGAATGAACTTGGCCTGTTGGCTCAGTACAGCTCTAAGATGGCTCTTGCGTGTGTTCAAGCCCTTCATCTGAGTGTGTAAAAGCATCTTTCAAAGGCAGTGCCTGATCTGGGACTGGGAGTACGTGTGGTTTGAGTGCTGGTGAGATATCCACCAGGGCCACCAGGATGATCCGAGGGCTGGAGCAGCTCTGCTGTGAGGACAGGCTGAGAGAGTTGGGGCTGTTCAGCCTGGAGAAGAGAAGGGTCCAGGCAGATCTTGTAGCAGCCTCCCAGTACCTGAAGGGGCTACAAGAAAGCTGGGGAGGGACTTTTCATAAGGGCAGTTAATGACAAAACAAGGGGAAATGGGTTTAAGCTGGGAGAGGCCCCCTTTAGATTAGATATTAGGAAGAAGTTCTTCACTGTGAGGGTGGTCAGACACTGGAACAGGTTGCCCAGAGAAGCTGTGGCTGCTCCTCCCTGGAAGTGTTGAAGGCCAGGTTGGATGAGGCTTTGAGCAACCTGGTCTAGTGGAAGGTGTCCCTGCTGCTGGCAGGGGGGGTGGAACTGGATGAGCTTTAAGGTCCCTTCCAACCCAAACCATTCCATGATTCTATGGTTCTATGACTCTATATGGGCTATTGTTGCATAGTGTCAGCTGTTAGGCTGCAGCTGAAGATCTTTGCCTTCCCTGCCGTTTATTTTAGTATCTTCTTTCTGTTCTGCCAATTGTGCCGTGGTGGATGTGCGAGGAGAGATGATGGTACCTGATCTGAATCCTACAAAAAAGTTTTCCAGGATATTTCTTTTCAAACTGTAACAACAGCTGGTGGAGCTCAGTGTGAGAAGAGGTGATGTACTGTGGTGTGGGAATGTGACCATCCTAAGCAGGTATTGCAGTGAAACTCTTCTTAACACAAAGTCACAGCTTCTGGCCACTGACCTTTGAAATGATGGAAAATGCAGATGCTTAACATGGCTCAAAAAAGGGTACAGCTGTACTGACAGGGATATGTGACCTGTGAAGTCATTCTTTTTGGAAGTCTCCAATTCTGAGATGTTTGACACCGAACTTTTAAGTCTCTACTTCTGAAAGTACCGTGCAGATTGACACAGAAACCTTCCTTTCTGCTAAGGTGAGCTCCTGCAACAAGTCAGGGTTGGCTTTTGTGGTTTGTTTTCTTTTTTTCCTTCTATGCCACCTCAAGGTCAAGTCTTAGCTTTTATATTGTCAGCAACTTTGTGAAACGAGGTGAGGTACGCTTTGCAGGCTGCAGCCATCCTTGAATGCAAAGTTCCTTGTGATAGGTATTGGGTCACATTTAAAATAAAACAAATTAAAACAATTCCCCCTTCCTTTCCTCTCCTGATGGTGCTTTATGTTTTTTCTGGAGCACAACTTCCCAGTGCAGTTTAGATGTTTGTTTCCAGAGTTGCTGTGCTAAGCAACAGCTTAACATCTAGGATACCATCAGAACCTCCAAGTCCTTTGTGACTTTAAAGTCTTCTGGCTGTTACTGCAACTAGAACTGACTCTTTGTGCTTTCCAGCCCTCTTGACTTCAGTCTAGTTAGTCCTTCGCTGCTGTTTTTCATAGCAGTTTGTGGGCTGTGTGCAGCCTGTCTCTCCTCTTGCTCCCAGTGCCCCCTGCAAACAGGGCTGTGAGCAGAGTGAGCTGCTGGTTGCTCATCTCTGTGCATGTCAGTGCCACAGCCTGTCCTGGGGTTACTCTAACCAGCAACCTTCAACTCCTTTATTTCTCTTTTTCTCTCCAGTGAAAAGCCTGGTAACCTGAAGGTTCCTGAAGACGTGCATCCAACTTGTTAAATAACTACTGAGAAGGTTGCACTTGGTTTTCTTTCTGCTGTTTTACCTTTTAAAGGTGACATTTGAGATCCTGGAAAAAAACCTACTAAGGATTTGGAGAGGAAATGCTATATCCTTTCTTCTGAAGAGCTCTGTGCAGCAGAGGAGCGCTCTCACGTCCATCCTGGGGCACGTAGGGCATTTCTCTTGTTCTGTTCTGTGTGGCCCCTGGGCTGATGGGGAAGAGAAGGCAGTTGCAATTCATGTCATGTGGAGCCCTGGCAGGTATGTGCAGCACCTGGTGGTCTGTGGAGTCTGGCTCTTAAGACACCAGTGGGATTAATAACGGTGTTGCTCAGAGGAAAGAGCCTCTGCCTCCTTCTCTTGGGTTACACCTGAGTTCAGGGCAAGAAAACTGGAAGTAAAACTCGTTCTGGAAGTGGCAAAGCTGCAAATCACACGGTTTCACATGCTTTTCTGTTCATCCCCCACACTTATACCACAAAATCAGAACAAAACAGTTCTTTTAAAATGATGCTTTGGGAGATAGGCTGTGAGCCCAAGGAGGCTGGGTTTGTGTGTGTGTGTGTGTGTGTGTGTGTGCTGCTGTAGCTGAGTGCTGAGCTGCTGGTGTCTGAATTGTTGCTTGAACATGAAATGCAAGCTGGCACCTCTGTTTGTTCTGTGGGAGGGAGGTTTTGGATTTGGGGGATTATACTGTATGATCCTGCACACACCAGAAGTCTGAGGCAGGCAGAGTAGTTTCCTTTACAAGAGCTAACTGCAGAGACACCTTTTCCTCCCTCAAAGCCTTGAAAGTTTTCACTTTGCTATTAAAATGAGCCGCTCAAGGCAATGGCATTGACTCTCCCTTCTAACCAGAGTTTCCAAACTCAACTTCTTTGGAGGGGGGATTCAATTTGATAGGGGAGGCACATGACTGATCCAAAGCTCCCCAGCTCTTGGGCAGAGCACAGTTTTTTCCATACATCAAAATTAGCAGTCTGATGGTAGTCAGAGAGATGTGGTGATATAAATCATCACATTTCTGTGATGAGAAATAACAGAGCCCTGTTATTTAGCAGAAAGGCTGAGGGGGGTCATGGCAAGGTGCTGAAATGTCCAGCAGTTCACCTTGATGCCAGTCATCATCAGGGAATAGCTTGAAGGCATCAGAAACTTTCAGTTGAGCTGAATTAGTACTTGCCTATTTATTATTTCTTTTTAACAAGTACATCTGTTTCAAAACAGCCTTACATTTTAGAGAAAAGCTCCCAGAGCAGAGATTGGGTTTACTAGGAAAGCTGGTGTCTTTGGTGGTCAGTTGTTAGGTGAATAAAATAAAACTGGATAGATTTCTTTCCTCTTGTACTTTGTGTTCATAGATAGAGTAAAAATGGAGATTGGGTATTTAAAAAAATTCTGATTAAGTAATACTGTCACCTTAATGGCATGATGAACTGCAAGTGAGGTTGGGTTTGAAGTCTTGTGATGTACAAACAATAGAGATGTTTCCTGTAAGTCCTAAGTCGACTTGCAAAATGAGGGAAGTATAGTCAGAGATTTGAACCCAAGTCATCCCTAAAAATCTGCTCTCTTAATTGCTCCTGACGAAGCAATTTTCGTTAGGCTGGAGCAGTGACACACAGATGTCGCTCGTACCCTGTTAATCCATAACCTCTCTTTTCAAAATAGCTTCTGCTGTGTTCTTGGTAACACCTTTGGCTGAGAACTGACTGTAAAATGCAGAGCAGAGCCCTGCACGGAGCTGAACACACGGTGCTTGTTGTAGCCATGCACAGGAGTTGGTACAGCCGGACAGCCCTGTGGTGGTGAGCTGGTGGTTTGCTTTTCATCAATGCACTGATCACTCTGCAGTGATCAAGAGAGCTCCCATCAGTGGTTAACCTTGGTGGAAAGGTTTGGTGTGTGTTTCATGGTGCAGCTTTTCTTCTTGGGTGAGACAGGGTGAGGAATAGGGAACTTTTGTGAGAGAAGTACAAGTTGTGATTCCTGCCAGAAAAGTTTGAAGACTCTCTTGTCTTCCCTCTTGTCCATCTTAACATTGTTCCAGCCTGGAGCACTGCTTCTGAAGACAGCTATGATGCTGATGTGGCTGCAGAAATAGTTGATCTCTCTATTCTGAGATATTTTCTGAACAACGCACGTGTTGACTGCCTTGTATGTATGGTGAGGTGAACATTCAATTTTGATTTACTTGCTACAACATGCTTCTAGTGTTACACTGTCTTATGTTTTGATGTGACAAAGTCAATTCTCTGGCTTTCCGCAGTAGGACCGTGTTACCTGGTTCTTACTGGAGATAAATTTGTGGAGCTTCTGTTCCTTGATTTTTCTCAGATCTTGAGAATTGTCTTCTTAGATGGATATATGTTGGTCTAAAATCATTTGGTAAACCAAGCCAGCTGCTGATGTCTTGTGAAAGAAACACTTAGGGAGTGTTTTAAAAATTATAAGCCAATTCTGTTATTAAATGATCTTCTGGTATGTTGTTCCTCTTCAGCACATACTACAGGTCCAAAAATCGGTGGCAGAGCTACATGGATGCAGTTGTCCTAAGTTACCCCCATTCTGTGCTCCTGAGAGGAGTTTTTGTGTAAAAGCTGTAGCTGGTTGTGCTGTTTTCTTAGCAGCAGACTGAGCTGTTGCTGGAAACCAGGTGGGCTTACCTGTGAGCCATTGCCCACACAATCCTATCTCCTGAAAGCCAAGGGTAAGGCTTTTGAGCTGGGGTCAGTGGGGTTTTTTGTTTGTTTTGCTGTGGTTTCCTGCTTTTGCCCGAGCTGTGGGCAAGCCTTGGTGTAAACCTGCTCAGCAGAAGCTGTGCTGCAAGTCCACATCTCAAACCTCTGGCTTTATTCCTCCATTAGGTGCGATGCAGCGGCAGTACCAGCCTTCTGCATAACAAACTGGACTTGTTTGTGCCCAGTGGTTCTTGTCAGGCTTATGATTTCGAATTTTCAGTTGGGATGGTGCCACTTAACATCATCAACCGCTGTTAAAACCCTCCCTGCTTTTGTGAAGTGACTGGCACAAGGAGCAGCCCCCAGCAAACTGAACCCTTTGAAATGTTTCAATGAAATGCTTGACAGTAAGTCAGGCTGGATTATTTCCCTTCTGTTGTGCTCTTTTTTTTTTAAGGGCAGAATTTTTAGCTTTTCATTTTACTGGTTGTCACGAGCCATGCATTATTTAAGTAGCATCTCTTTGTTTTAGCAGCTTGAAATGAGCCAGAAATTCACCTTGCTTGCAGGCTACCAGCAGACCTGTTTGCTGCCTGCAGGCAGAAAATAGGAGTTGATGCTCTTCTGTCAATGTAGGTGAGCAACAGTGGTGGTGGTGTATGGGGGAGAGGTTAAAACACAATGATTTGACGTTGCTGACACCACTTTCAAGTAGCTCTTTAGCTCTTTTTCTCTTTTTTTTTCCTTTCCCCCTGCTCAATTGGGATTTTGACTCCTACCTCCCCTGCAGTACTTTCTGTCTGGTCCTGTTGCCTTGAGCTAGAGCCAGAAAAGAGCACTTTGAGTCTAGTCTTGTCTTGGGTATGTGGGAGTTTAAGATTTCAAATGCTATAAGTGTGGGGGGGGAAAATACATTACACTGTGTCTAGGAGGAGGGTCTCCCCTCGACTGTTGTTTTAAATTCCGGCACCATGTGAAGATGCTCATTGCAGCCCAAATATGAGATTTGAGTTCTGCTCCCATTACTGCAGAAACACCTGCACATACCAGGAGTTTAAATACATGCACAGTACCAACACTTACTGTTTTTAGGTTAGGCTAAAAATATGTAACCTGGTGTTTGCAGAGATTTTGAATGGGTTTTGGAAATCTTTGTGTAAGCAGTTTGTGTGCACCAGAGACCTGCTTCACCTCCTAGCAGCTGATCTGTTAATTCATAGTAGAGGTTGGGACCAGTGCTTTTGTAGATGATATTTTTGCAAGTATGAGAAGCTTGTTCAAAAAGTACTTGTGACTTCAGTGGTCAGTCTGAGATCTGGTCGGTTCAGAGAACACTTGTATCCAAGTCCCTCATGGTCTCTGATTATTATTTTTTTTTCCAGTAGCTGTTCTGTTAGTGGGTTCTTCTCAAGTTGTTATAGGAAAAACCTTAATGAGGAGGATTTTATTGCCTGTGCAGTGGAGCAACTTGGATGTGCAGAGTCACGAAGCTGAACATAAGCCGGCAATGTGCGCTTGCAGCCCAGAAGGCCAACTGTATCCTGGGCTGCATCAAGAGAAGCGTGTCCAGCAGGTCGAGGGAGGTGATTCTGCCCCTCTACTCCGCTCTTGTAAGGCCCCACCTGGAATACTGCGTCCAGTTCTGGAGCCCCCATCACAAGAGAGACCTGGACCAGTTAGAACAAGTCCAGAGAAGGGCCACGAGGATGATCCGAGGGCTGGAGCACCTCTCCTATGAAGACAGGCTGAGAGAGTTGGGGCTGTTCAGCCTGGAGAAGAGAAGGCTCCGGGGTGATCTTATAGCGGCCTCCCAGTACCTGAAGGGGCTACAAGAAAGCTGGGGAAGGACTTTTCATAAGGGCAACTAATGACAAAACAAGGGGAAATGGGTTTAAGCTGAAAGAGGGGAGGTTTAGATGAGATATTAGGAAGAAGTTTTTCACTGTGAGGGTGGTCAGACACTGGAACAGGTTGCCCAGGGAAGTTGTGGATGCCCCCTCCCTGGAAGGGTTGAAGGGCAGGTTGGTTGAGGCTTTTGGCAACCTGGTCTAGTGGAAGGTGTCCCTGCTGCTGGCAGGGGGGGTGGAACTGGATGAGCTTTAAGGTCCCTTCCAACCCAAACCAGTCTGTGATTCTGTGAACACATGGAGTGATGTGGAAAATGGGAGAGATATAGTGGAACTGCATCTTCAGCGTGGTGGCCTTCACTGTGCTGTCAGCAGGTGGCTTCAGAGTCGTGACAAGAGTTTTTTGTCACCTTGATACTGTCTAGGGATTCAAATCCCAGGTGGGAGTTTTTAAGGAAAAGTAAAAATAAATAAAAACAAAGCTTGCAGAGTGTATCTCTGCCCCCTGCCAGGTCTTTTTCTTTCACAACCATTCTAGTGTCCTGTCCTTAACTGTATTGCAAGAAAAGCTGATGGTGATGTTAGAGTTTGGTTATAGGGAGCCTTATTCTTCACCTACAAATAGGCACTGAAGGCACTGAGGTAGCGTGGGGTAGCTGCTTTCCATCTGTCTTGCTTGCATTTTATTACGTTGTTTATGTAGGGCAAGACCCTAGGGTGGGTTTGATCTCGTTACTTCATGTTCTCGGTGGCTTTAGTGCTATAAACATGAACAAACTTCTTATTCATGCCACTAGATGGAACTGCCTGATGCTTATAGATATTTGTTTAAACTTAAGCTCTGTATTGAGTAATTGCTAGCTCTCAGGAGAAGCTTGGCTTTTACCCTCAAAGCTGTGCTTTATTAAGCTGCTTGGGTTTTTATGCAGTCTGTTTTGAAATAGAAAAGTGGTACATTGCCAGGTCTTTCCAGGCTGGGCTTTTGTTGTTGTTGTTGCCTTGATTGTGTGTTAGAGTTAATGCTATTTATGATATTCCTGCTTTTAAACCACCATGAGTCTTTTGGTGACGTGTGCATCTTGTATAGGGGAGTTTAGGATAACAGGCTGTTATCCCAAATTTCACTTCAGATTATTTCCTGTACCTCTTTCCTGATGCTGAAGGTTGACGTGTACAAGTTCCTCTCTCCAGGAACCAGAGTTGCTTACAGAGAATGCAGTCTTAGTGTTGGTCTTGTTACTTATCCCTTGTTCTTGGATGTGAACAGCATTGGACAAAGCATCACATGAGCTGTTTGGGAAGAACTGTTTAGGTTGCCCAAGGAAGTTGTGGCTGCTCCTCCCTGGAAGTGTTGAAGGCCAGGTTGGATGAGGCTTTGAACAACCTGGTCTAGTGGAAGGTGTCCCTGCTGATGGCAGGGGGGTTGGGACTGGATGAGCTTTAAGGTCCCTCCCAACCCAGACCATTCTATGATTCTGTGATAAGATATTTTTGGTGGCTGTGCTGAGCATTTGCAGTGTTATCCCACCCAGGTGTACACACATACCCAGCTCTGCTAACGCATCGCATCCCTCTGTGCGGGAGCAATATCCAAGCCACTTAGCTTTGCACAGAGCAGATCCAAGCAGACACCTGTCCCCGCTCTGTCCATATCGCTTGATGCTGTGTGGCTTTTATGAATGTCCTTGTTCCTCCCCAGCCAGACTTGGAGTGATCCTTCACCATTTTTGCCTGTCAAGAGGTTCCTTTGTTGAGTGTGAGCTTGCGTGAAGGCAGCTGAGACAAGGTGGTCACCAGCTACGCAGGGGCTGGGGGTTGTTGCAAGGAATGTTTTGTAAGACCAGCCTGCTGGGAAGCAGAACTGGTTGGTTTGGGTATGTGAGCTGAAGAGGCCTGGGTGCC
>NW_010289383.1:14260-17371 GCF_000700745.2 Antrostomus carolinensis
CTTGGCCACACTGCTCCTTTCCATGCTTCCATTTCTCCATCTTTTAAATGGCAAGAAGTGTATTGATCTTGTTTTCTAAAGTACTGAGAGGGCTAAAGATAGAAGAATGCTCTGCAGGACTAGGTGGTGGCTATTCCCGAGTACCAGGGGAGATACAACTGTAATAATGTGTCTGTAACCTTTTAAAAAAGGGCAGGGTTTTCACCAAGTCACTTACAGTGACCCAGCTACTGAGCTGCTGCTCCAGCCCCTCTCTGCAGTGATGAGAACAGTGCTTTCATGCTGTTCTCTCAAATAAAGTAAGGTTTATTTCTCCTTGCTTATATGACAGAAGCTGAAGAACCTAGTGGAAACATTCCTATAAATCCTGGGTTTGAATTGTCTTCAAAGCATCAATATTGCCCATGATACTCTTGGAGCTGTTTGCTACTGAGGTTTCAGGGCTCAAGGATAGGGGTGATTGTCTGTTTGTGTTAATGCTGGTTAGCAGAGGGCTCTGTAGTTCCCTGGCCCAATGTCTCACTCAAACTTGGACCATCACCAGTGCTGGAACCAGGTGAGTGTGACTTTTAGCCAAGCCTTGAAAACCTTTATGGTGGAGGTTCCCTCCAGAGAAGGCTGCTTCAGGCACAGGGTGGTGCTGCTGGCACCCTTTGTATGTGTTAAACATCTTTATTATTTTGTCCTCTTTTGAAGATGGTGATGACTAGAGTTCCTTGGGGGGGATAGATATGAGTACATAGTATACATCTGAACTGATTCCTTAATTTTGCTGTCCTAGCTGCAAAGCCTGTTCCCTGCAGAGGAGGTTACGTTGAATTATTGAGGAGGAATTTTTACTACTCTTGTGTACTAACAAACAGGATTTTAGAGCAGACCTACCATTTTCTTCCAACTTATGCATCAGTAAATATTTAATAACAGAGATTCCTCTATGCTCTAATAATGAGATGGATACTTCTCAATAAAAAGACCTCCTTTCTCATTCCAGTGATCAAATTGTGGTCGGAGCTCCTGTACGTGTTGAGCTGTTCTGTGATAGCCGGGCATGGAGAGCTATAAGCTGATAGAGCATAAAATGGAAACCTACTGTTCAGGCTGCAGCGATTCCTCTGATCTCCTAATCCGGTTTGGGAGCCTCCAGCAGGCTTATTGTGCCTCTCTGAGAACAGCTGGGGGGTAGCAAATTTTAGTCCCAAAAGCTCGAAGGAACCTGATCCCTGTCGTGCTCTTTTTGGTTTGAGAGCAGGTGGTATATCCTGGAATTTGTACTAAACTCTCACTGAGGGGGGGAATGTGTCGTAAATCAGGGGGGTTTCTTCTTTAAAACAGCAGATGATGGCAAGAAGGTGTGCTCTGTAAATGGGACTTGTTCACAGCACAGCCACAAAACATGCACATGGACACCTCCCTGCCGGGGACACGGCTCCCTTCTGACATGTCAGCAGCATGGACATGGTGGGACTGAGCTCAAAGCATCTGGTCCTTCTGAAATTGGGCCTCAACTTGGTGGCACACAAGGGAATTTGGGGTTTGATCATAGAATCATAGAATGGTTTGGGTTGGAAGGGATCTTAAAGCTCATCCAGTCCCAACCCCCCTGCCATCAGCAGGGACACCTTCCACTAGACCAGGTTGCTCAAAGCCTCATCCAACCTGGCCTTCAACACTTCCAGGGAGGAGCAGCCACAGCTTCTCTGGGCAACCTGGGCCAGTGTTTCACCACCCTCACAGCAAAGAATTTCTTCCTAATATCCAATCTAAACCTCCCCTCTTCCAGTTTAGAGCCATTTCCCCTTGTTCTATCATTAACTGCCCTTATAGAAAGTCCCTCCCCAGCTTTCTTTTAGGCCTTTTCTTGATGCTGATGTCTCCATCTCAGCAGTGTGGCTCAGTGTGTGGTTCTGCTCCTCACCAGCTCGGCTGGCAGGTCTGACCCATAACATTGTCTGTTCACCTCGGTGCTCACATTTCTGCAGCACTTGTGCCTGGTGTGACCTCATGGCATTAAGTGTGATGGGATGGTTGTAATGACATCAGCTGGTATGTTTCAGATGCAGGTTTACACGGTGTTACCCTGTGGCAGCTCCAGCAAGTGGCTTTTGCTCCTCCTACCAGTAGATGGTGGCAGAAACACCCCTGTGTGAACTCATGCATCAGGTTTTTGACTTCTTGGAAACAGCAGGAGATCTGCATATGGGGAGAGATGGAGTCTTGACTGGACAGAATTGCATCTCCCCCCTGCTTTCTGTGATTGCACAGCTGTAAGCATCTCCATGTCTGCTCCAGAGAGGCTTCTCAGGCCTGATTGCACTTCTTTGTTTGGCTGTCTTAACTGTTGGAAGAGAAGACGACAGAAACATGTCTGCTCTTAGGCTCTCAGAAGGTGGTACAGGAAAATGTCCCCATGGAGAGGCTGTGCTGGGAGAGCCAGGAGAACCCCCAAAATGGTCTAGCAGCTTGGTCTTGGGAAAGCCTGATAAGGGAGCTGCTGAGTTTGCTTTACTCTCTCTTGTTTTTATTTTGTCTTCTAGTTCCTCTTGCCAGCCTGACTGCCATGCCTGGGCACTGACACTTTTGGGTACAGCTGTTTAAAATGGCAGAAAGAGGTGGAAATGAAGAAGTAATTAACTTAAACAGCTTCCATAGTCACAGAGGGAAAGGTGAGTACTGACTTGTGCAAATTCTGAAACTCTCTGTGTAAAACTCTGCTTACAAAGAACAAGATTCATAGATACTAAACTTGCAAGAGTGCTGTTGATGGAAACCTGCTTGTGGTCTGTTTTGCTGTGTCTCACACCGCTCTGTTCCACTTCACAGCCACCTACAGAAGATTCTCTCATTTTATGCTGACATGCAAAATATTTGGCTCTTGTCTTTCTGGTGTTTTACTGCCTTAAGGCAGATTGCAGACTTCTTGGGAACACCACATAGAGGTATTCCAGCAGTTCTGAGGGGCTTGCTGAGTTCCACCCTTCTCAGGACTTCACAGGAGAGAGGCTGGCTTTGCCTTCACATCCTCACGGGGCTGTATGTGTTGGCACCCGTTCCTCCAAGAGTGGAATTCAGAAATTACACTTTCTGTGTGTGGTGGGTTGACCCTGGCTAGAG
>NW_010289384.1:0-271 GCF_000700745.2 Antrostomus carolinensis
TCTGCAGCTCTGCCCGAGAGGAAACAACAAAAACATTTAAAAGCGAAGCGCGATTGCCTGTACCGCCAGGCTGGTACATAGAGCTGAAACTGCAGCAGCACCGCTGGGTTCACCACTCTGCTCCTGAGGGCAAGCAGCTTGGCTGCTCAGCAGCTACTTCAGAGGCCTCCTGAGTTTGGAGGGCACAAGTTCATTTAATCTAAGAGGAATGTTTTCCCAGGAGCAGAGACAATAAATAGTGTGAGGGGCAGAATGGCTAGTGGCTGGTTGC
>NW_010289384.1:294-37542 GCF_000700745.2 Antrostomus carolinensis
TTAAGCTTCTGATGCAGCCATAAAATCCTCTGCAGGAGTGAAGGAATACAGTTGGCAGTGTGAAGCTGAGGGAAGCAGGCTGTATATTTAAATGCTTGTATATTAACATAAGTGGTGTAACACATTTGGCAGTAGCATAACAAGGACTTTTGTAGTGAAGAAACGTATTGGTTCCTTCAGGTAATAATAGGCTTACTGAACGACATTAGTAATTCTTTATAAAAATTTTCCAGCCAAAATACATTCTGCTGGAATCCTTTCTCTCTATCCCAGCAAAAATCCAAATAGACCTTTTTTTTCTGGCTCTGAGGATTGCTATAGCAACTAAGCTATTAATGATCATGGGATTTCTTTCACCAATATTTTTGTTTCAGTAAGAAAATCTTAAATTTGTATTTGTTAAGATTTGCAGCTATCTATGTCGAGCACCTGAATTCAAGGAAATGTGTTAATGTTAGCTGTATTTTCCTGAGAAGAAAAAAATTGGTAAGGTTCTTCCTTACAATAAACTGATATATCCTGTTTCTTTAACAATACATAAAAACTTATGTATGTTAGTTTAAGTGAAATTTAAAATGAGATGTTATAGCTTTAGAAGGACTTAAGTCAAATGTTAAATAATGCACGCAAGCACAACCTAAAAAAGTTTTGCCTACACCTTCTCTTTCATTATTAAAACCAGAAGATACCAAGAAGTCTGAAGGTCAACATGACTTTAGATACTCAAATTGCCACATGAACCTCTGGCTCATATAATCTCTCCTGTAGTTCACTTGCTACTGCTGGCTACAGGCATGGACACAATGCAGGAAAGAATAGCTTCTACACAAAAAGGATCTTTACATCTTTACTGGTATTAGTAGCAAGCTTCTGATTCAGTTAACAGAGAATGAAAGTGAATGTAAGATTTTGCACCAGATACAGATGGTATGGACACTCCAGTCTTCCGTGACTGCTGGTATTTTATAAATCTGCAGGCTGAGTGTTATCCTATACCTTTTAAGGAGCAATAGAAAAAAATTCAGACAGAAACTACTGCTACCCTGAATGACTTGTTTCAAAGTGATGTGTTTCAGCAGGTGATCAGATGGGTCTGCCTGCAGGTATTACTTGAACGCATATGTGCTATGACAGTACTATCCTGTGCTATTGCTGAACTGGGTACATTTTCAGCTCTTCTGGTTTCTGCACTGCAAATCATGTACACTAACCCTACAGACTCAGAATACTATGATGGGGCTTGAGCTATAAAGAATATTCTGGTAGCCTGTTGGTGCCCTTGCTGCTTTCTTCTGTTACTATTCAAATGGGAAGCTGAAATACTTCAGATCAAGCAACTGACACTTCATAATTGGCATCATGTGCACCATTGATATTCCATCTAAAATTATTTTGAAAGAGGATTTAATTTGCATCATCTCCTCTAAATAGGATTACAAATAACTTCAAGATATTATTACTATTGAGATGGATATACTGTCTGAGGAAGACTAACTGTAACTCACACTCAAAATTCAAAGACTTTTGTCTCGGACTTTTCAGGATATTGAAGTTTTCAGTGGTTATGATGGAAAACCTAGCGCCTCTGAAATAAATGATTCTCAGGTGTTTTAGCTGGTCAAAGAGTAACACCAATCCAGCAAAGTTGTGTTTTACCAGAGAAAACATGACATTACTAGATTAATGCTACTCTCCCACCTTTTAGTGTAGAACCTTTCTGTTAGTCTGGTATGTGCTGCCTTAGGGCTTGGATGGATTTGCTAAACTGCAGATAGTGTTAGTGAAATAAAAATGAAATAAATCATGATAGCCTAGTGATATTTGCATAATTCTCCCATATTTTGTTGAGCATATAGAAGGGTTGTGCTGCTAAGCATTTATCAAAGATGGGGAACATGATAAAGAGGGCACTTGTTGCTAATGTTGCAAAACTCTTCAATGTCATCTTTGGATAAGCTGAAACCTTATGTAGTTACGCCTATCAAGGCACCATGCATGGACAAAATCATAACAGCTTGTGTCTTTGAGGGAGAATAAAATAAACCTTCTTATTTTGAAATCTCACAAACAAGTACATGGCTTACCTAGCTCTCAGTTAGATTTAGTGATACTCCCCCAATCAAAATAGACTTGTCTATTGTGTTATTGATACTTTTGAAAGAAATCAAGCAAGCGATATAGAAAGTAAATTATTTTTTTCCATGTATGAGGATAATTTTACACGTGTTCAGTATTCTGCTTCCCTTGGTGGTAGATTGAAGTTCACTGGCTAGAACCTATATACTAATACTGCATTAAGTGAAATCAGTCACTAATACTTTTATCTAATACTATGTTTACAGTTTTTAATCCTTGTAAAAAGGAAATACAGAAAATTGTCCATTTCTGAAGCAGTTAACCTACCACAGTGCTTTAATATTAAAACATCTTTCTCCTCTCCTTCTTGTACTATCACCTATTAACCATAATGATTAGAGAGGTGGGACTAGATTCTCTACATTTTTTTAAAGCCTGTGCTGTTCTAAACTTGTTAAATGCACGTGCAAAACACCTGACTTCTTATAGATTCTTAAGAAAACAAGTAAGTTTATATATACTGTGAGTTTTCAGGTGTTTTATTTTATGTATGCTATTGAACAACTGAAGCTTTCCAAGTTGTGTTCAGAAGAGAAGGCTGAAGGTCTGATGTGGAATCTCACCGTGGAATCTCAAGTCTTAAAAATCGGATTGCATACAGGGAAAAAAAAAAAAATCAGTTAAAAGATCTGGCCACTGGGTGTCGGTCTTGACTCAAGTATGAACTTTTGTGGGCATTGCTGGCTGCAGAGATTTGCTTTGAGAAGACTGCTAGAGCAAGACGATTAATATCAGTACTACGACTAACGTATTTCTTTTTTTAAAACTTCAGGAAATTGATCTGTCATGTAGGAGTAACAGTGCTATGACTATAGCCACTTTGCTTCGAAAAGAGACCAAAACATACAATGTGGTGGTTTTATCATTTTGTTTTTCTGTTGCATGGTCTGTTTGGGCATTTTACTTTACCTATGGATCAGAAATATGTAGATGGGAATAGCTGATCTTTTCTCCTCCCTGACCTATGGAATGCTATCATAAATACTGCTGAGCAAGCACTGGTGTGCAATGGAGTGTGGGCTACCGGAGGTGTCCTGGAAGTGGAGAAAAAGGAGGAGGGGTAAGATCTTTTGTATGAATAGCATTGCCTGTTGGAATGACTGAGATACAGGCTTTGTTAGTTACCCAGCCTGCTTAGTGTATTACTGCCCTTCACATGCACTTTTCCTTTATATAAGAACTTAGTCCTTTTTAGAGTTAGTCTCATGTGACAGACCTTCAGCCTTCTCTCTGAAAACCATTTGAGAAGTTTAAATTGTTCTGCAGTGCAGAAAATAAAGTGGTTTTTTTTAAAGATAGTATTTCTACACTGTCTTCCCAAAGGTATTCTTACTTGAACTTTAGATATTGCATATACAATAAATGTCTAAGGCTATATTATATTTCCTTATGTTGTCCATATCTCCACCTGACAAACAAGGAGATAAAATAATTACGTAGGGAACATCAAATAGTAGTAGATTAGTTTTACCAAGCTCTATTTGTGAATGGGGCTCAGACTATTAGTGATTCAGCTGAAAAGAAAATGCTGATTCAAAATACTCTATAATGTTTTAATGGTAAAAATTAATCCTGTTTTAAATAATCTCAGAGTATGAAGACTTTCAAAAAAGTATAGTCAAGTTCAAGGGAATGCATAAAGATATAATAATTAAGCAAAATGAATTTCAGAAGCTTTCCAAAATGCAGAAATTACAAGCTCATCTTGTTGTTTTGGAAATCCAAAGGTAGCCTAACACTCTGCTCCTTCCAACACTTCTTTTAATTACCTGCATTTATTGCTTATGCTTTCAGGAAGTATTTTATCTTGATGAAACTGCTTTTCAAGAGTGAGGTGGCAGTACTGATAAAGCTGACATAACTGGGAAGGAATGTTCCTCACAGTTAAAGTTAAACTTTTTAGCGCTGGATTTCTTATGTTCTTGAGACTGTACATGGAACTGAGGTGACTTCAGATACGTGCTAGCTGAATATTGTAACATCGAAGTACCTTCTGTGAGCAGGATCCTGAGGCATCTTCATTGTGTCTTGTAGTTCTAACTAAGTAGTTTTTTATGTGGACATGTCAGCTGCCGATATGTATCTTATAAATTAGTGCCTTTTTTTGTGGAACATCTTTAATTGCTCCACACTGGTTTGTAGAGATTAGAGATGCTGGGAGTGCTGTGGGCTAGAACTGCCCAAAGTATGGTTCAAAACTCACTTCCATGAATGATACTATGACAGCTACTACCTGCGGTGCCTGTTGCTTGTACTGCTTGTAGTGTGGTGCAATGCAGTGGATCTTAGACCTTCTTGTCTCCTTGGTGTGAGAACCTCTTGAGAACTCTGGTTTGGAGTAGGACTTCTTACTGCACTGTAAATATATAAAGTTCTAGTGGAAGGATTTAAAATAATAATTAAAAAATAAAGTTGCCTGAACTAGAAGATGTTGTTCCTGGTTCTGATCATTATAAAGCACGCTGTGGCGTAGTTAAGACTGCAAAATGCAAGCAGCGAGAATTTGCTGAGTTTGCAAGGATTTTGATGTAAGATTCTTTGAGTGTTGTGTGTTTCTTTCCTACAGTTTTCACTGTGTTGGGGATTTGGTTCATCTCAGCCCTGTTGGTAGTGGTTACTCTCAAGAGGAAGATAAAGTCAAGAAGGAAGAAGTCTTTCGTCAAAGAATGAGATGTTAAGTGTACTGAATGCATTACTGTTTTATTTGCTTTTAGAAGTCATTCATGCTATAGGCCTTCTTGAGTAGACCCTCGCAGTCCATGTCTGTTTCCCAGGTCTGTTAAATGTCACCTCAGAGATCAGGAAAAATTTATCCTCCTCCCCTTAAACCCTTTTAGCCAGGGGCAGCTGAAGTAAAGATCACTTCAAAGGCCAAGCATGGCTTTTATATTTTTTACTTGTCATTGCCGCGGCAGTAGATTGTAGCCCTAATTTTAGTGTCACGGTTAAATGTTATGACTATGCCTGGTTCTCTTCATATTTGTGCATATCAGGAGCATCTCTTGTAAAGATGCTGGGATTGCAGTAGCTTAAAATTGGTGTTGTAGAAATGGGCTCATTCCCCATATATGATAAGAACTCTAAGGCAGAGAAGGTATGTGACTCACCATCACTTATCTTCAGCTGTAACTCCTTTCAGGAGTGCTTAGATAAGATTAAAAGAACCAGGCTTCCTTCCAACCATCTCCCACTTTTTCACCTGAAGAAATTTGCTGAGAAAAGGAGCAGACTCTAGCTGCAGAATTTGTGTCAGCTTCTAGCATGTCACAATGCAGATTCAAATTCAAGGAAAAGAGGGCTCATATCTGCAGAAGTACATGTGAAACTGAGCTCTTTTTTGATGTTACAATTGAATTGTTAGGAAAGATTCTATTGATTTCTCTTTATCATTCATTCTCTGTGGAAAATCGTGTAAACTAAATACTAAAAAAACCTGCGAATCAAAATCTCAGAGGATTCTGCCAGATAGTTTATTGGTTTATTTAAACCAAATAAAAAATTCAGCCATTAGAGTTGCAAACTTAAGTAGTCTGAAATTGTAAATGCTACTGTTACCCACAACACTGCACCGCTGATCCTCCTCACCAATGCATTTTTTTAATCTTAAGGAAACAAATGACAGTAGCAAAGATCTCTGCTTTGTTTGGCAGATAGGGGAATGCAGACATAAAGGTCAAAAGGACATTAAAAATAAAAGGGAATATTTTATTATCTTGTAGTTTAAAACCACCAAACCAATATTCAATATATTCAATTTGTTTATAGTGATTTGCATTTATTTTTGTCCTCTCCTTTCTGTGACTGGATTCTAAACTGAGTAATGAGTTACATAGGTGCTATGAGAACAATTGTGTGATGAAGTCCCTAAAAATACTGAACTGTTTTATACAGAAGGCTCAGTACAGACTACTGTCTACTGATTTTGTAATTCAGCAAGCAAGTGTGCCAGCAGTGTATCAAAAATATAACAAAAGCAGTATTAATGTATGTGTTTAAATCGAGGGCAAAGCTTCTGTTGGGAATCTGACATGAGAGTCTCTGTGCTATATAGCATGTTCAGACTGAGCCCATCTCGGGGACTGGGCTGTGGTGGAGATATTGGAAGATGCACCCACATTTTTTTTCTTCTTCCTTACTCCTCTCCCCAAATCATCTAAAAAAAAACCACTGGATAAGTTCTTAGTTCTGTGCTCTTTTCTGTAAAATTTACTGGTATGTTTGAACTTGTACACTAAGTCAACGTCATATTTGTCTACTCTTGCTCTTCACAAATTCAAAATGGATTGAACCCAATTAAGATATTTTGAATTAAACTGCATGAAATATAGCTGTGTTCCTGGGTTGCCTGTAGTCATAAAGCATATAGTAAGGGCTGCTTACAATTGTGCCCTGCATAACAGCTGGGTGGGACAACACCATGGAAGAAAGGTAGCAAGAGGAAGGAAGGCAAAAAGGGTCTCTGATGCCCATAGCCCCTGTAAATCATCTGAATATCTTGTATCTTGGAGGCTAGTTTTATAGTAGTGTTTTGATATCAGAATTAAATCTTAATGTGTGGACTGGATTTTCCTGTCTTACAAATGCATATCTGGTTTTTAGACACTGCTGATAAGTCTTTGAAATGTAGCACTGGCTTTTGAAATTTTCAAAGCAATGGGTGGAACTTAGCTAGCTAGCAATTGCTATGACAGCAGAATGGATTTATCATAAATCTGTGTAGGTAGGTTGCAAGCATCAGTTAATGTATTATTGTGTTTTCCAGAGCAGGACATAGCATCTAAATTTTGTATTTAGAATCTGTGCATGTCCATACCTAAAAATCAAAGTATATATTCATATCTAGACTGCTTTAAAGTACTGAAAATACTGGTGTCCAATGGAGTTACTATTGAGGCTTTAGTAATAAAACAATTATGAGAATAATTTTACATGCTTATTTGATAGTGGCACTCAAAGGTTCAATCAGGATGAAGAGTTAATTGGATGGAGCAGTGTAAAAATATGATTAGGCTCCTAGATACTGAGTTTTTGTGAAAAGCATTACTTGAAATATCCTTATATCGTCTGTATTTAGAAACAGTGAAACATGAGCAGGGATGATGGAGTCTTTAGCCTGATTTGGGGAATGTGACCCATGGAAAACTACCTTTTGCTATGGGAGGGAAAAAGGCATCTCCTTGCAGCATATGATTAAGGGTATGGAGTGCAATCATGTCCCTGTGGAAACTGGTCAGTTGTGCCAGGTTTTTTAATCTTAAAAATAATAATGGTTGTCTCTGGTATTCTAGAATGCCAGAAATCTCTTATATTTTAACCCTTAACTGAATCCCAGCGTGAATGATATTTTGAATTTTTTTTTTTTTTAATTTAACTTGATTATTATACTGTTAAAACCTAAAGGTCAAACTAAAATGGAAAACTGGCCACAAATCCCTAGTCTTTCACTGTGTTTAACTCAGGATGAGTTTGAGATGATGACAGGTGGCTTTAAAGTACCCTTTGTCCTTTCCTAATCCTGGTTTATGGGGATTTAAACATCATGGGCATAGTAAGTAGTCAACAAACTGCTCTAGCTCATACATAGTTGTCCAAGGATCACTGGGAACTAGGAAAATATAGAGGCTTTACTGTTGTACCTTCATCTCTTCCTGGTATGCACTCTAGTTGTAGTGTGGATTAGGATCTGCTCTGGTGACCCTAAACCATTGTCAGTTTGTATGAGGTTTTTCTACTGGTAAGTTAGTTCAAACCAGTAGCTCCATAGTTGTGAATCTGACCTTATATCTTGTACTGCAACTTGATCAATATGTCAGGTTACACAAGAAGTAATTGCATTGTGCTGTAAGAAGAGCAGTAAGAACATATTGATTACATTCTTTTTGTTTCCAGTCCTGTTTGCTGTCTCTTTTAACTTAAAGAAGCAGATTAAGGCCTGCAAGGAGATACTTGGAAGACAAGAATATATTGTGAAGGTTGCCCAAATAAACTGTGGATGCCTCCTCCCTGGAAGTGTTCAAGGACAGGTTGGATGAGGCTTTGAGTAACCTAATCTAGTTGGGGGTGTCCCTCCTCATGGCAGGGGGGTTGGAACTAGGTGATCTTTAAGGTCTATTCCAACCCAAACCATTCTATGATTCAATGAAGGAAGAGAAAGGAAATGGAAATGTAGAATGTGATTCATACTGGGATAAGTGAGGGTATAGCAACAGAAATAAACAAAGAGAAGAGCATGGTGTCCATTAAGAGATCAGTAAACAGTTCTTGGTGCTATAGCTTTTAGAACAAGATTTGGCATTAATGTTCTTCCATCAAAAAGACCTTGGTGCAGAAATGGAAGAGTACTGGCAATAGCATTATCTATAATTTGAATCTCTGCTGATTGTAGTCAGTGCTTCAGTATTAGAAACAGATTGCCTGATGACATTTGGAAAAGTTGGATGATAGTAAAACATGAGAAGAGTTTCAGGTATTTTGAATGTAACTTCTTTACTGTGAGGGTGCCAGAGCACTGGAACAGGCTGCCCAGAGAGGTTGTGGAGTCTCCTTCTCTGGAGACATTCAGAACCCTCCTGGATGCAGTCCTGTGCAACCTGCTTTAGGTGAACCTTCTTTGGCAGGGGGGTTGGACTAGATGATCTCCAGAGGTCCCTTCCAACTCCTGCCATTCTGTGAATCTGCGAATGTGTTCTCTAAGTTTTATTGAAGCTCACTTATCTCAATTGATTTAAAATATGAAAAAGCTCATCTAAAGATAATGTATTACTACATTCATGGGACTTGTTAAAGCTCAAACAAGATGGAGTCAACAGTGATCATTAGCAATGATGTCCATGAAGGAACAGATATGACTAAAGGATGCGAGGATGGTGTGGAATGCCTGTGTTGATTACTGAGGATGTAAATGTTTGTCCTGAATTTTCACTGGGTTTCTTTGATTGCTGAATATAAAGAGAGAGATACCTACTTCTGCTGGAAAAGGTAAATATGGATCATCAGAGTTCCTATTAATTAGTCTTCACTTCAGTATTTCTTAGTATTATCATCTGGCTGCTGGATGATGACAGCTTTTAAAATTAGAACTTTTGCATGTGCCTTTGCTTTTCAGGTTGAATAATTTTATTATGGTCAAAAGGATTATCAGGCACTGGAACAGGCTGCCTAGGGAGGTGGTTGAATCACCATCCCTGGAGGTATTTAAGGCTAGATGGGGTGCTCAGGGATATGGTTTAGTATTGGACAGATACGGTTGGACCTGATGATCTCAAAGGTCTTTTCCAACCAAGCGATTCTATGATTCTAAGCCTTGAAGACCACTCAGAAACAACAGCCAATAAAAGTTGAAGGGACTGATTGTCTGAAAGGTTGACTGGACAAACTGACTGTTGACTACAGTGAGTTTCTGCTTGTATCTAGGACAACTAGATATCTAGTTTCTAAAGTCAGGCATGGATTTTTGTAATCTTTTCTCAAAAAATACCTTATTTTCTTTCTACAGTAGATCCAGGCATCTTGTGTTTTGCTTGAATAATGGCTATGGGGAGCTGGTCACTGACTGCTGATGAATCTTAGCTGAAACTACTGAACTTTGAAGTCTTCCCTTGTTAGTCTAATGGAGCCAGAATTTAACCTAATGTCTACATTATTGTTTTTTAAATAAAAGAGAAAACTTTTTAATTATGACCTGTAGAAATAATCTGAACATTTTGGGATTTGAAAACTTACTTACTATTATGTTCTTGATCACCTTGAGCTTTTCAGTTACATAGCAATAGTAATATATCAGGACTGCTGAGTCCCCACTCTCCTTTTTCCATTGTGCAATAATTAACTAGGTATCCAGGTTCATAATTCAAAGGTCTAAGGTTTGAGGCTTGTCCTTTTAATTATTTCTGGAGTTTTGACTACAACACTACAATATGAATGAAACATTACTTTCAGGTCAATATGAGTGTTCAAGCTCACGGCCTTCAAATTAATGAAACAACTTCTACTGTATCTAATCAGCCACAACGGATTATGGGGACCTGGGGCATTTTCATTAGTATCTCTAAAAGTGCCTGACACAAAGTGACATAACTCCAGTTTTTCTAGAAAGGTTAAACATTAAACAGTCATTTTTAAGAGACAACAGGAGTTTTAATATCTAGAGGAGTGTGGCATGTAACCTCCTATTTACTTTTAGTAGCTTGTGGCTCTGACTTGCAATGACACTTAAGCACAATTGTTTATCTTAAAGAGGAAAAAAGCAGTGAACATCCCCCTCCCGCCCCTCCACCTTCTACGACATCAGTAATTATGATGGGTATGTTGCATTGCTCTTGTATATTTTTTAAAACTCACAAATTACTGTTCCAGTGGAAATTTAGGCAAAAGTAAAGTATGTGTTCCAGTTTCTTGAATATGCCCTTCCAGCATATGGTGCGGTGCAGCTGCACTGGAAACTCAAGTGTTACGTATCTGAAATTTCTTAAGATAAGTACCAGAAAAGTAACTTTTCTGTTGGTTTTAATTTAAGATCTCATCCTGAATAATGTTGCTCACTCTGTATTCAAAAAAGTAAAATAGCAGGAGGTACCTTTTACTATGCTGAGGCCTCTAGAAGTATCCTAATGAGGAAAAATCTTAAATTTTGGAACTGGGTTATACAGTAATAACTTCTGTATCAAGAATGAGTGCTGAGAGGAAGGAGGAATTCAGTTAGATATCTTGCAAAATACAAAACACTCCATTAACCTGTTTTTTGAAGGCAAACTTCCACTTTGTAATTCTCTCATCTGTGAAGTGGCTATAAAAATAACGTTGTATGTTCTCCTGATGGTAGCTCAGGTGGATCTAGCTTCTCCAGGCATGCTATCCTGTTCCTCTTGGGTTGTGAAGTACAGTCTGATGAGATGTTGGCATAAGCAATAAAGTCGGTGTAAGAGTGTTGTGCCCCCTACTGCCATTTGCGGCTCTATCCCGTGTTTGTGGGACTGTGCTGTAAGGCAGGCACGGAGATCAGCGGTCTCTTGAGGACCTGTGTGACTGAGGGGACAAAAGGGAGTGTGAATGGCAATGCTGCAGCTCCGAGAAAAGATGGATAAAGGGGGAAGGGTGGACTTCTCAAGCGAGTTACCCTGTTTAACAAATTCTGTGCTCACTGAACTGTCCTATATGTCATTCCTGTGAACAAGTCCCCCAAGGACGACAGAGGTTGGGGTTTTTTTTAATTGTTGTAATCCTTTTGACCTTATGCATTCATGAGTTTGGTCTCTTCTTGTCAAAGTGGTTTTGCAGGTTGGCTGAATTGGGTACTATTTTCAAAGCAAATATTTTGGGTATTAGCAATCAGTTAAGAATTGGTAAAATGTGGCTTATTTTAAACTATCATTTTCTTAATATTTTTCCATGTAATATAAAATATATTTCTACTATAAATATCTCGATATATGAATCAATGGTTGGTATGCACAAGGTTTTGCAGGGTAGCTATATTTTGGTCATAAACTGAGTAACTTTGTTCTCAGACTGTGTTTTGTAGGCCTATTGCTGCCTAGTCCTCGTTTTTCAATAAGCACAAAGGCTTGTTCACAAAATTCACAGAGTAAGACCATATTTTCAGCTTTTCTATTAAGTAGGCAGTAATTAATCTCTGACACTGAAATACATAAGGAAACTGCGCATGCAACCTGTATACTGCTAACCCACATCCTCATTTGCTTACTGTTTACCCTGGGTTGGACCTGAAATTGTAATTAATGCTACTGAACTGAAGGCTTATTACTTGTCTGTCTTGGGTGCTTTTGATGGACTGCTTTTGTGGCCTCTCAAGCATTTCATCCTGGCTGCTGGAGGAACAAGACATAAAAGTTTTTAGTATGTGAGAGTCCCCCTTATGAAGGGGTTTATCCGGAACAGACCTCAAATCTGTTATTAACGGGGATGTATACAAATGAAAATAGATAATTTAACATATGACACATGGTAGATACTGTTGTCTAGTTGGTATATAATTTTAACTAACTCGGTGGGAAGCGAGAGGACAAGAAATTAGTAGGACATTCTAATTTGAATGGTATATAAAAGAATAGTAATCTCGCCTCATATTAGGTTCAGTGTTGTCTCTTATCACATCTGTATTTACTTGTAACACTAGCTGAGATAGATGGTATAGTGTTTTCTCCCACTGTCTTTTATACTACTTATTTTTCACTGAGAAGCATCTTACTAATTTCCTGTCAGATTTTTTCCTAGTTCTCATCTATAAAGTGCCCGAGAGATTAATCTAGTTTTATGTGCAGGGAATTGATCCACAGAAAATATCGTTTGGTTTTGGGATTTTTTTTTTGGTACCTCAATTACGATATCAAGGGTTCGGAGTACCTAGCATTATACCTTTAAAACACAGCTCTCATCAGCCTTGGTTACAGCATAAGCTTTGCTAAAGAGGCCAGATGTCTTAAATCAGAAAATAATGAATGCTTCAGAAGTTTTAAGTGACTTTCTATCATATAAAAAAGGCTGTGGCCTAGGCAGAGCTAGCGTAATGTTCCTTAGTGTGGTAAGCTTTCTTTCCTTCTTGCTTGTTTAATTTCTGTAATACATGAGGCAGAGGCTTTCCTTCCCTGTTTTATCCTCATTGATTTCCCAAGAGCAGTCTGCTGGTGTACTGAATGAGTTAGCATCCTATGAAAAACAGCAAGTCCTGTTGTAATTAAACTGTTCCTGAGTTACTGGCTTCAGAAATGAAGATACATTTGCTCTTATTTTGAAAGACATGCTATGTGTTTTTCTCCTTTATGGACTACTGTGTTGAGATGAGTAACCTTGAAAGTGAATATTATCATACGGAACACCTAAATGAATGTGGGAAATGCTAATGTTTCTACTGTTTTTGTTTTATACATGACTGCAGTGAAACTCAGGATAGATGTTCACAGAGCAATTATGTTCTACCCTGTGAGCACTCTTGGGATGTGCACTTGTGGTTTTGCAATGCTGCCCAGGCTTGCTTGGTAAAGTGGAGTGTGACTGGAAAAACATCAAGATGACAAGGACTCCAGTCTTGCTTTTTCTCAGCATCGCTCAATCTTCTCCTGTGTGTTTGAGAGTTGGGTGTTCGGAGTTTTTCCAGCCTATACTATTTCCCTTGTTAGTAGCCTAAAAAGTTTTTAGAACTTATGTAATTTGGAAATGCCTCTTTACTTCCCATTTCTTTTCAAGTACAAATTCCATCTGTTGCTTCCTTGCAGGGTAGAGCAGGTGCTGAAGGGCCAGTGACCTGGAGCAAAAATGAGGACGTCTGTTCCTGAGAGACAGAGAAAGTGCCAAAGAAGGCTGCTTGCAGTGAGGCGAGTACCAAGAACTTTAGTAACCAAAGATACAGAGAAGGGTGCTTGCCCTTACTTTGTGACTGTGTCTTCAGGGTAGGGCACTGGCACTTGCAGGCTGGACCAGACAGTACTGGCCAAAGGATGGAGGGGACAACTGGAAGCTTTAATCTTTCTCTACTTCCTTCTGCCTTTCAGGTGTATAAACTCTCTCATCTCTATCCTATTACTGTTACTCCAACACAGGCACAGTTCTGCAGGTGAAATACACAAAGGGTGTTTGGAAGCTCATTTCCTGACTTTCTCTGCTAGTCTTGCTTGTTAAGTGGCAGTTACCAAAGAAGTACACAGTTCCCATGCACTGCTGCTTGTTTCAGGGCACAGTAATACAGTTCCAGGTTGAAAGAGAGAAGTTGTAATGTGTCACTAACCAAGAGACCTTGAGAAAACTTCTCGCCACAGTGCCAGCTGCGTTGCACAATCCTGACTCTGATTCTGTTCTGGCCCAATTCACATGTCCTCTGTTTAATGTTTCTCACATTCATGTGGGCTAGGGATCCACCTTTGATCCAGTCTTCTGGAAATATGTGCTCTAGTTATGAATATGCATTAGATGTTTGGGAACCGTATCAACAAAGGCCCTCTTTATCTTACTTTGAGATTACGTTGTTTTTGTTTGTTCTTTAAATCCTTGGAAAAAGTACTTTCCTGGCAAATAACTGCTGTTGTTTTAGGTACAGTGAAATATGATGTGGCTTATATCAGAAACTTGGTGAACTTGGAGCTGTTTTCTGCTTTTCTCTTCCGTATGATGTAGAGTTGAAATCAATACTGGTTTTCTGTACAAGATGCAACTCAATTCCCTAAAACATGACCTTCCTGTTTATGGATACTTCTACTCACACTACATGTACTTGGAAAGATTAAGTAGTGAAATCCAAATACACATTGCTACTGTGGACCCCCATGAAAACAACTAAGTCTGCTCTCTCTGAAGTTTGACTGATGCAAACTGATTCGGCCTTAGGTGAAGGAAATGCGTTAAGAGTAGTGCCTCTAGAGAGACCCTCCTGCCATTAATAGCCTGTTAAGAAAGGAAGCCTTGAACATACACAAATATTGTTGCTTGCTGTAAAACAGAGGTTCAGTTAAAGAAATGGGACACTTTAAATAGTAGAACAGCAAAGATGGATGAAATATGAAGAATTAACTGCTGCTGTTGGGTTATATTATTACCCAGAGTCTTTAGTTTAGATTTGTATGACTTGTCATTACTAGCGTTCTCTCAAAAAATGAGCATGGCTGCAGGTAGCCTTGCTTTAGTATGATTAAACAAAAAATTTTAAAAAGCTTGTCATGATAAAGGCATAGAATTTGATTATGAAACTTAAATGTGAAATTGGAAACACAGCTTGTAATGTGAAATGTTTTCTATGTGGAAAAACCTGGGTTTATCCAAGGACAGACTGACCACAAGATTACCAAATGCCAGTGGCAATTACAGCTTTATTGGATAATGCACTGTGCAGATCCTCAGCTTCTGTAAACTGTCCTAGCCCTGAGAAGTTCAGAAGAGACAAACTGACAGGTGCAGATCTGACCCACTCTTTCTTTTAGTGAATATATATATATATATATTTATTTTTTTTTTATTAGCCATCAGCTTTGTATCATTATCTAGTCATACATCAACCCTGGTGTTTCTTTCTGTCTGTTAAGAATTGGAGGAGTTTGGACACTTAATTAAAACTGAACCCTGGTCAAAAATCAAGCCTTTTAATTTTTAACTTCTGTGTTTAGCAGGCATCTTTAATGTGTAAGCATGTGTAAGCAATGTGGTTGTTTGTTCTAAATTACACCTTTAACAGCTTTTCTGATTGCTTACTTACAGCAAAAACCAGGCAAGCAAACACATCCCAAACTGTATTTTGAATTAAAAGCAGAGTTTGGTGAACAACTGTACTGCCTATATTTTCTCCTTCTAACCTTATAACAGATGTAGTCTGTATCTTCTTAAACCTGAAATAATAAATTAAAAATCCCCAGGTCTAGTTCAGTCAGAAAACAGTCAGTTGACATTTTGGTCAACAGGAAGCTGAGAGGGAGAGTTGTGTTACACCAGCACAGGCAATTTTGGATGTAATTGTAAAAGTGAAAGCCTTGAGATGTTTTGAATCTGATTTTGCAGCTCTAGTCTCATTGAAGTACCACTTGATGGTGTCCAGCAGGACAGGGTCCCTTTGGCTGGATGATGAGGTGCCATGGGAGAAAATTTTAGGTAAAGTAAATGGAGAACAGTATTGTTCTATGGTGGCTTCTTAGTGACTGTGATTCTTCATCAGTGAAGCTTCTGAGCTGATCAGTTAATTTGTCTCTGAATGCAAATTTTGTCTTCTGAGTGCAAAGAGTAATGAGTGGGGAGGGCTTGACCCACTGTCTCAGCACAGGGCTACCTGTCACTATCAACAGCATCTCCACCATTCCTGTTTGAGACTCCCTCTTGCATGTCACCCTGTGGGAAGTATAGAAGTGTAGAAATAATAATGGTGAATGGGGCAGGAGCACGCCTTCTGGCTGCCAGCTGTGTGGGAGCAAAACATAGGTAGGTGCTTCCCAAAGCTTCTCTCCAGGTCACCTCAAACATACAGTGACAGAAGAGTGCACAGAGCTCCCAATCTGGGGTTGCAGCTCTGAAGCATGTTACTGGGGTGTGAACTGCTTTAAACAATTCCCTTTCGAATTAAGTAAGCTCAGTCTGTGTGTTGGCTTTTCAGGCACCCATCTGTACAGAGCGGATCTGCTTGCTCCCCTCTGAGGATCCCTTCCGTCCCTCCCCATCGGCGTTGTTGGGGGATTAAAGCAGCGGCAGCCCCATACACAAACGCAGCTGGTTCCATTTGGTCAGCCTGAGCCTTGCTGTGAAACCATGACAAGAATTCCAGTAAGTTGGCAACACTGAAACACAAAGAAAACAACAATAGGAAAAGTCCTTCCGTGCAGAAAGGAATGTTTCAAGCACTGTTCTCCTACAGTGAAAGGAGAGAGGGTGGGAGGGAGGAGAGAGATTTGAAGAGGGCAGGTCCCCCCTCCCCCGGCAGCTCTGGATCTTGTGATGGAGAGATCTTATCCTCTCTTTGTGATTCAGAGGTGCCAGGAAGCTAATTGAATATTCTGATCTGCCCCCAGTGTTTCTTGTGGCTTGACCCCGGTGCTGTGTCGTACCACTACACCAAACAGCCCTGAACCTGCATAAATCACAACCTTGCAAACGCCTGTGCTCCACATCATCTCCCCCTTCTCCCCCCCCAGCCCCCCTTTTCTATCTTAATAGATAGAAAACCTTTATGGAAAGGTTTAGGGGGATTAGCAGCCTACAAGACCTGGAGAAAAATCACAATCTGATAATAAGCACCAGTATGTTCCTCTTTTGCAAGAATAATGCAGGACACCTCTACCCCTTAATTGAAATTGCAGTCCACGGCAAAAAGAAGAGTTATTGCTTTGAAATATTGCTCAAGTTCTGTTGCAGCATCAGCAAACACCCACTGTAGTATAATGAACATGGCGTGAAGCTGACTTAAACAATATATGGAAATTATAAAGGTGGTGTCATTAAAATTAATCTGACAAAGCCTCCTGCAAGACAAATAGGCCCATCTTTCACCCAAGGTATGTATGCACAGTAGGGATTGTTCACGTGCATGTGTAAATGTGCACACATAGAGAGAAAGGAACGGATGCATTTTCTGCATGGAAAGCTATTTCTGAGCAATATAAAACAAAATAATTATTTAACTTCACACAGTTTATGTATGATGCTTCTGATCATGCAAGCAAAGCCTCCAAAATGTTTGCCCTTTTCCCAGGACTGCATGCCATCCTGAAGTAGTAGGGTATCTTTCTGTTTCCCCTGTGATACTATGCACTGTTCTACGCTTGCTAGTAGGTATATGATCCCTGAAATGGCAGCAGTAAAACACAGGCAGACATTTCACATGTGTTGCACGCACTGTTGGAGAGTTAGAACCAGAGTTAGCTGTCTCCAGCTGATATCTTGAGCATTCACAGCCAAAGCACTTTACCAAACTGATTTTATCTGCTAAGAAGGTGCAGAAGTAGGTTTCATCCCTACAGTTTTCCTTTCACAATATTTGTGTGAGGAATAATGATAATAATAAAAAGTTCCAAGCTTTATCCCCTGCATTGGTAGTAGGTGTTGTGACATTTTTCAAAGTTGTGAAAATTGCTTTTCTCGTTTGGAGCTTGCCTTTGGGATACTCAGACCTGGGACATATTTCTCTAGCAATCTGAAATTCCTTTGGTCTACTTGAAATACGCAGTGTAGCAACGACGGACTCTGGTATAAAGTCTGCAGAGTGCAGGGACTTGGAAGCATCTTGCCTATCCTGCAAAGTGTGGAAGGAGGGGCAGAGGCAGCCTGTGGCTGCGGGGCCTGGAGCAGTGCCTGATTCCCTCATGCTAGTTCCGGGGCCACTGGGTATAAAGAGCTTTATGCAATGTCTGGAGGGTGGGAGTTTATAGAAAACGCGATGTCTCAACAGGCGAACACGCCTTTCTTCTGCAAGTAGCGGGATAAGAAAAAGACACCAGGCTCCTTGTGCTGCTGCTGTGCAGATCAGCACCTCGGAGTCGAGGAGCCAGCTTCTTTGGGAGCTGGAGCATCCCAGCCCAGATGGGACCTCGCCATCGGATGGATGGAAGAGCAGCTGCTGCTTGCAAACTGCTCATATTATTCACTGCATGCATAATGCAGGGCAGTTGCCAAGGTAAGCACTATGCTCTGGTCTCTCTGGAATGGGACTTGCACTGCAAGGAGCACATCCCTGACCAAAGTGCCTGAAAGTAGAGAGTTAACGGGAGCCGATTCAAGGAGTTCTTTCTAATAGCTAGGGGAAACAGTTGGTTCTTTCCAGGAGTCTTTTGGTGGAGCTGATTTCTGTTGTGGAAAGGAAGTAGTGCAAACACCACCAGCTCTTTAGCTTCACTTCATCTTGGTTTTAAATTATCCCAGGATGTTTTTTCTGATTGTTTTTCTGGTTTGTATGAACTTTTTTTCTGTTTGTACAAGACAGCAGCACAGAAATGTTGCTAAATTTGGAGGGACAGCTTTGAGTTTGCAGCTCCATGGTCTGAATTCAGTTTTTCAGAGATGCAGGTGGGCAGCTTATCCTGCAGTGAGTGCTGCTTACTTACTGTGGATAAGGTTTAAAAATAAACCAACCGACAAGAAAACAACCCCAGAATTTTTGCATTTTTTCCCTGCGATCTTTGTGCCCTTCTTGCTGCTGAAGTGTGGGTAGTTTTTCAGAGCAGAGTTCACCTGCATTCCAAGAGCAGGTTTGGTGACCACTAGATTTGTACCTAGAGTTGTTTTTGATGAGAAGCGCCCGGGCTGCGGCACTTGCACGTAGACAGGTTGCGCCTGTGGTGGGGTTGTGTGTCGACAGGCTTGCGTACGTGTGGTACAGGCAGTCATTTACAGAAGGCTATAAGAAAGAAACAGATGCTTAGTCTGGAGCACAATAAGCTTCCCTCAGTCGGTCTCAGACACAGATTTGAAGTTGAGAGAGGGAGAACTTTTTCTTTGGGCTTTGCTGTTGCTAGGCGACATGGGGAGCATGTGACGGGCAGAGCAGGCTGAGTGCCTCTCCTCTGGCACTAATCTGGCTGCTAGGGATGGAGTAGCCGTGTCTCCAGTCCTCTCCCCGGCCCGTGACTACAGCCCGTCTCTTCCTGTCTCCCCCTCTTGGCACAGTTTAGTTGCCCAGCAGTGAAAAGGAAGCCAGTCTGGGTGGAGCAAGGGTGGCTGAGGTGCATTTCCTCGGCTGCGGGTATTGACCCGGCAGTCCTGCTGGTTGTGTGTGTGTCTGTGTATTACGTGTGCGTTCAAACGGTTAATCTTCTTTCTTTGCTCAACTCTTAGTTTAAGCTCCTTAGACAGAATCAAGTAAGTAATTATACAGCAACTGCTGCTAGCAGCTCCCACTTATGAGCAGCGAAATAGGAGATAGCTAATGTGCAGCAGGAGACTTGCTCTAGCCAAGGAGGTCACACTGGGCAGAGTTAATCCTGTGCACTATTATTTTACATTGGATAGAATGGAAGCTGCAGTGCTGATCTAAAAGTTTATTTCCTTGCTCTATAGCCACTTTTGACTGTTCAGAATGTGCCTGGTAAAGGACATGACAGGATAAGCTTTGAACTAGCATCCATAGGCAATGGAAGCACAAAGTTTTTTACTTTTGTGGTGGTCTTGTCCCCCGTCACTTCAGAGTAGAATAAGTGTGCAAATGAAACAGGGTGGTTTTAGTAAGGGGTAACCAATACCAGTGAAATCTCTGGATAGCAATCTTGGCTACACTGGGATTATTATTATGAAGTATTTGGTATCCTTAAGTTCCAGCTCCTTGAATGTCAGACTTGCTTTTTTTTTTTTTTTTAAAAAAAAAGGCATTAAGAGAACCATGAAAGCAATTCCAAGGCTCAGAAGGAAAATTGTGAAAATCTTATTATCTTGCCTAATCCTCAGTATTTTCAAAGGTGCTTCCATGATGTTTTTGAGGGTTTTTGTTGGCAATACCTGAGTGTTCCCAGTATAAGCTGGATGTCTCTAAGTGGTTTCACCTGGACAGTTGTTCAAATGATAATATCATGATTCTTCCTTGATTTATCTAACTCTGGATTTACTGGAATTGAACATACCACTTATAAACTGAATAAAAATACTACCTGTTCTAACTGCCAGTCATACAGGGCCTGGTTCTGCGACCTTTACTCTATAAACCTTGTTGCCTGTGGGGTAACTGTTATCAGAAAAAATTCCAGCTGGAGTCTAAAAAAGCTACCTAAGTGAAGGCAGTGTCAAGAAGGAGCATCATGGGACTAATGCTGTTTGTTTTGAGGGATCTCAAAGTGCTTCACTCTCATAGTCATAAACTGGAGACACGGGATTAAAGTTGTACTCGCTGCAGTTTTGTAGAGGGCAATGAGATCACTAGGGCAACTTCACATTTGAACAGCGAGTTCTTTAACATTACTGCAAAGCGTACCAGATCTACATGCTCATGTAGTATCTGTTATCGAGCTTACCTTATCTAACATGGGAGGACTGCTGTACTTTTTTATTAAGACTTTAGTACATTAAAGTTTTAGTCTTTTTCCTGTTCTTAGTGGTTCAGCACCAGAGGAACTGTTAGTTTAGTTTCTTTACAAAATTATTTGTACATATAAAATTATATATAAATAATTAATAGAAACTTGCTTTTCTTTATAAAAAGAACCCTTTTTTCTAGACACAAAGTATTAAGAATATTCTTCACAAATCTTCTATAGTTAATATTCTCGTATCCTATATATTTCAGATAACTTAAATTTCCTTTGTTGCTTTTTGGTGTCCCTTAAGTCCTAATGACCTACTTTCAACAGAAAGGATTTAAATCTTCCAGAAAATAAATGTATTGTTATCAAAATAATATGAATTAATTTAATAAAGGACATTTATACTGATTTTGAATTTTGTAAATTCTGTTAAGTTTAGTGCAAGTTACAAAACAATGCCAGTATAATCTTTTTTCAGACTTGCATGTACTTACACTGAAATTCTGGCTTTGCTGCAATTTGTTGCAAAGTACTGAATTGCTATGTAAAGGCCAGGATTTCACTGTATTGTGTAGTTTACAAGGTTTAAATTGCTGTTTGCCTCCCCCATCTTTCTAGTGGTGGTTACTTCTGAAGGTCTTTTTATTTCTTTAGCATGCTTTGTGTATGGAAGCAAAGGTGACAGATTCACATTGCTGTGAATGATATGCAATCAGTGATTGCTTAGCTAGGCTGTATATTTTCCTTGCTGATAATCATACTATTCATGTAAACTTTTGAACTCAGAAATGCAGCTGGAAATGCAAGCATCTCCATTAATGGTCATTCTCTCTACATATATGCTAATTTTTTTAATTTTTGGATTCTGTATTGAGTTAAGAGGCCAGAAGATCACAGCAAGATTGACTTCCAGGTTTGGTTGGGTTTTTTTTTTGATTCTCATTTTGATGACTCATGGTTTACTGACTTGTTTAAGGTTTATGTTGTTGATCTCAAGATCAGAAGACTTTTAAAAAGTGAATTTTTTAATTTATTTATTTATTTATTTATTTTTTTAGGAAAGCTGATTATCTGTTCTGTATGCATCTTGGCAAAACATGATTTGTGCAGAAGCTTTGCTGTAACACAGAAGTTAGTGCATCAAATTCGATTGCATCTTAAATCTCTGCAATGATAAATCATCAGCTTAAATGTGTCCCAGGCGAATCTGACTAAAATTGTTTACCATTTTAAGGTCTCTATTAGTTTGAGAATGAATGCTGTTTTAAGAATGAATCTATAAGGTGAGATAACATATCTCGGAAATCAAAATGAACATTTGCATGAAGTGAGGCCAGTAATGAATAGGTACGATAAGACCAAGTAGCAAAGAGCTACAACAACTTTTTCTAGAATGGCATGGAGAAACTTGCTTTTCCATCAAGCAGTAGTTCAATCAAGTCATAGTTCAATCTCCAAAATAACATTTCGGTGGTTTTTAGACATTGTCTTCACTCAAATCTATTTAATCTGTCTGTAGGATGATGTGTAGTGATGTTGCTGTAGGCGACAGGCCAGAGTGAGTATTGATACTCCCTTGTTCTGCACTGTGCCTGTCTAAATGACAGCAAAGCCTGTCTGTAAGATTATACCCCTGCCAAGACCTAGTGTTTGAAGACCTTGAGTGAGACTTTCCTTGGGGACTGAGAATTTGGGAGTAATGAAAAGGGAGAAAGGATGGCAAAGAAAGTGAACATACCAATGCAATGCTGATGTACAATTTAGTAGGTATTGTGCATGACCTACAGGCTGCAGTGTTCATAATCCTGCACGAGTATAATTTTGTTGGTTTCCCTTGGAGATGTACTCACACAAAATCAAGAGCAAAAATCCTACTGAGTGTCCATTGACCTGGCTCTGAATTAGTTTATTTCTCACAGTTTCTTATTAGTTTTACTTCTCACATTTTAGTTAATGAGTGGTATTTCTGTGCATTGACAGTCTTTTTTTCTTTTTTATCTTTTTTTTTTGTATGGTTCTTTTTAATGAGTAGCCCGCTTTTAGTACATCTCTTGAATTTTCTTAATAATTTACTCTTTTTCAGTGTTATGTTCAGCAAAGCATATCAGGAATTTGCAAAGTAATCAGCTAAAGTGAAGAATGGGACAAACCCCAGAATTTTAGTTAAAAATTGAAAGCAGTAATTGGATGACACCTGGTTAGATTTAGGTTCTTTGCCAAATGCTAGAATTACAGTAAATAATTAAGCTACAGCAGTCAAGACAAATGGAGACAGAGCATCTAAGGAGATTTCAGCTAAGATATACGTGTGATATATGCAATGCTTTTATTTCCCTGTCAGACAAACCAAAACCTTCTTTCATATATTGAGCTGATTGGAAATTTGAGCAGTGAAATCCTACTTTAATCCAGATTTACTTTCCATGTGTTTTGCAGGAAATGAGCAAGGATTCATTTGGGGGAAAGGTAGAATGCAATTTCATTATAATCTTTTAGTTCTTTTCCTTGTGGGCTTCCTGAATTGACATGAAATCAATCACACTCTTTAGAGCCTTTCCACCTCCATATGCCTTCTTGCACTGTTAGATTACTGCTAGATCAAAGCCCAGTGGTGGGGTTTTTCTTAACTTTTTATTTAGTTAATAAATAACTCATTATTTAGCACCAAACCTGGAGGTTCTTCTGTCAATATATATATATTTTTTAAATCTGAATACTCTTATTTTTAATTGAGCAGTAAACAGGCACATTGTAGAGCTAGTTCGTGTTATCTTTATGAATATTGGATCAAATACCATTCAGTCTTCCTACAATACTGATTTTTAGATCTGAGAGCTTGTAAAAACTCTTCAGATGACAGACAAATATGTAACTTTGAATCATATTGTACTGTTGCTTTTATAAGCAGGAGTTTATAATTGTTTCTCCTCTTCTAGAGCTCTGCTTAAAAAGTGATGGAACCATATAGCACTTTGGATATTTCAAAGGAAATTACACTTTCTAGAAGTTGGCATTGTTGAAAAACATTAACGGTCCCTTCTAATTAATGATCTACAGGTTGACATCTATTTAAAGAGAAGTTGATGTTTTTATTCTACTGTGGCTAATTAGCGATGATAATCAGATAATTTGTCAGCTTCTTTTTAAGAGCTTACACTGAATGTGGCAAATAAAGGACAGAGCTGTTTTTCAAATTATTTAAAATTAAAGTGCTTCTTTATGTAATTTGATGATTATGCTTTATTCTTAAAGATACCTTGAGCTGTTTCAAATTGAAGGAATAACAAGGTTTCTTCTGAGTCAACCCAGTTCAACTCCATTAGTTTCAAAGAAATTATCTCTGAGTTGTACTGATCTAAGAGATAGAAAATGGGTTTCAATGAGAACACTTCTTTTAATAGCTTATTATTGTCTGAGATCCATTTTGTTGTCCACTTTCTTATGATAATGTTCATTTTATTAACTGCTTTTTGCTTCCTTAACTCAGCACACTTTTAGAACAGTTTAAGAAAATGAAGTTTAATGAGTAAGCATAGGAAAGCTTAATGGAACGGATAGCCTTTAGTGGATTCCGTAAGCTTTTACTGTTGGTTTCAAGGCTTTTAATGTTTTCTTTGTTTTGCAGTACTTAAAGTGGATTAAAGATCTAAGGGTCACTGTTACAAGTTTTGTTTTGGATTAATGAAATTACATATAAGAGTTGACTGAAATTGTTCTACTTTCATGACCTATTCTATTTTATGCTTTTAACATGACTAAGTTGCCTTTGTTTTACAATCAAAAAGGCAGATCTTCAGGAAAAGGGCACTGTTTACAGCCCAGTTATTTTCTTGCACTCACCCTGCTGAGTTGAGTCAAAGGACGGGTAGGGTACGTTCCAATAGGGATTCCCTTTGATAGCGATTGCAGGCTCATGCTTTTGTAGAGCAAGAAGGGTGGGGGTTTTAGTTGTGTTCTGTGGCATCTCTAGGGTAGGGGGGAAAAAAAAAAGCATAGCCCACAAAATATCCCAGGAACTGATACTTTCACTGATACATTTAGAATGTAGGTAATGGTTTTTATCTTCAGAAACCATTGTGCACATTATCATCTCAGATAAATATACCACAGAGTTTTCAGTTCAGTTTGAGGAAGCATAGGGCCTGCAGAACTGGAGTACATATATATATCAATAATCCTCCCCAGGTTTGCTCAGAAGAAGGAAGTTTGCTATGTAAAGTTGATGTCATTCAACAACACTGGGAGACCCCATTTAACTCTGATCAAGCCCTTGTCGTACCTTGTCATCTAAGGGTACAATTTCATGAGAAGTGATGAGCCAATTGAAGAGTTCACTGCTTCTGGAAGCAGGAGGCCCCACTCTCCTTACCTCTTGCCTCCAATGTCCCATTCCCATGTTGTCACCAGCCTTGACTCCTGTGTTTGTACTAGCACCACTGCTTATTGGACCTCTCTGTGAGCTGCTTCCACCTAAAAACCTGGAGGAAAACAAAGCCAGGCCTAGGGAATTAGGTGGTTTCCTGGTGGCTTAGTGATTTAAAGCAGCATGCAGAAAGGTCTGTTAGTTACTGGAGTTTGGGAAAGAAATCGAACCTTGCCATCAAGTGGGAGAAGGGGTTGAGTTGGAAAGAGGGAGAGAAAGAGAGACCCCTTTTTCATATGGTAAGTCAGTGAGTTGGCTCAGCTGGCCAAGCAACCACTGCTTAATGCTACTGCTAAGAACATACAGGAAATGCTTGGCTAGCATGCTAGTTACAAGAGTGGTCCCATCAGGGCTGTAGTGAACCAGTGTTAGCACTGTGGGAAACCCTTTTGTAAAGTTGTCTGGTGTAAACAGATGGCTTGACTTGAATGGGACTGCTCACGTGTTCACTTTTGAGCAGGATTGTAGAGCTGTTCTCAACCTGCAATGCAATAAATGAGCTGGATGATAACCAAACACATGGAATGCTGCTGCAGTTTTATTGGCCTTCTAGCTGTGTTAATAAAAATAACTTTTACTGCTGTGAGGTCTAATAGGTTTTTAAACTATTTCATGTGAAACAAATGAGCTACAGTTTGTGTCTGAAATGAATGACAAAGTTTGTGGTGTCTTCCCTATGAATATATGAGCCATTTTTATTAGCTTTGCAGTTGTTACTTTTCAATATGAAGTCTGACACAAAATGCACTTTAAAGCCTCACTGAAAATTAATTTTTGTTTCTAGTATTCTGTAAATGTAGCAAAGTCCTGAAATTCCTTTTGTTACCTCTATAGTACATTAAAGGTATTTAGTGGAGTAATTAAACTGCATCTACTTCAGTTGTTAATCTGAGCCTCGACAAATTTCTGTTGGCTGAACCAATAGGAAATCTGAATGGAGCCTCAGACTTAGCTCAGCTCGTAGCTGTGGTCTGTCTTTTCGCTCAGGCAGACTGGCCATCTGCTTCACTGGGAGCTCTAACTGGGTAAAGAGGGCAACAGTGACTATCGGGCTCCTTTAGCACTGGCAGAAGTGATATTTTGTCATGTAATTTGCATTCTAACTGTAGGCAATTTTAAAAAATGTCAATTTAACAGTGAAAATGCAAAAATGCTATTATTACTGGCTTTTATTTGTTTAGCCATTTTAAACTTAATTAAGCCTTCCACAGAATGTTATAAAATGGTTATCTTACAGTGAAAATACAAAAAATAATAGAACTTTAAAGCTGGACTTTAAATCCTTTAGAAACTTGGGTGTCTTTTGGATTTGTTTGAGGCAAAGAGAAACTAAAAGAGAAATAGTTAAATTCCATAAAATAATAAGTAGCAAAATTCAAATTAAGAGTGAGGTAAAAGCTCCAATCTTGATGAAGTACTTTATCCATACTAAGATTTTATCACTTTATTTTCTGTTAGGTAACAGAAACCATTCTTCCTTGGTTTTTTGTTTTGTTTCTTAAAGAAAAGGTGCTTTAGCACTTGATTGACTCCCCGCTCCCCCAAGATATGCAATACTTTTTAACTTGTTGGCCCATTTAACTTTTTCTAATAGGGGTCAAAAATTCTCAGACATAGATCCCAAGAATTTTCATAAGGTAGCAGAGGGAAGGAGAGCCAAATTACCACCCTGTTAAGGGAAAATCTCAGTCACTAAACGTTCTGTATGGAGATTCTGACTCTGTGGCCAGCAATATACCAGGTGTGGTTGCAATCTTCTTCCTAGCAGGCATTTTGAAAGACTGATGAAAACTATTGCTATGAGGAAAGGATGATGATTTAAAGGTTGCAAGTCTGTAGGCAAAAGCCTGCAGTTCTGGAAGCAATGTTATTTATATGTTGTGTGCTACCACTGTGAAACTTGGGAGACAACATGTACCTTGCCTGTGGTTTTGTGCGCTTGCTTCTGGATGTAAGTACACAGTGTGCAGTGCTTGTATGCTCTTGTGTTTCCAAGGATGCAGCAAGTGTAGGGCTCATCCAGCTACACAAGCTAGAGCAAGAGACCCTTCTTCCCTGCTATTCACCTCTGTGCCTGAAGTGCTACTTAGAGTAGCTAGCTAATGTAATTTAAATAATTACTTAAAATACTATGCCTAGCAGCCACCAATGAACGGAAGTAGCAGCAGAATCAAGCATCCTTATAAAATCCAAATGAGTGAGTAAATCTGACAGTTGTAGAGTTTGGCTAATTAGAGATCTAAGTAAAATGCTTCTATTGAAGCTGACAGGAAGGTTAATGTTTCAGTGGGACATTTCTTGTATTTATCCTCTTCCGACTATGTCTTTTTAATTTAACAAACTCATTAGTATTACTATTTGGGTGAAAGGATTTTTTTTTTTCTTAACTGGAAACTATAAAGAAAATATAACACATTTAAAAATGAAATAGCTAAAGGATGATGTAATTCTTATTGTTCATTTTCAGGTCTATTAAGATAAAGTTGCACTTTGTATGAACACATTGGACAGCACTGTTGTTTCAGTTCAGGTGATCCTTCCTTTATTCAGGCCTCCCTTGGCACATGGAATTTCCTTTTCAAGAAGCTTGATAAGAAGTGACCAGCCATAGCTATTAGCTGCTAGCTGAAATTGAGGCACTACTGAATAAAGGAGGAACATGATGAGTGTCAAAGCATCCGAAGAGATATATGAAGTTCCTTATGTCATGCGCAGTAGTAAGTAGCATTAGAATGCTCTGGGCACAGTAGATGCTTTTAGCATGTGATCTATCTATTCTGTACTGACACCTCAGTTTTTTTGCTTTTCTGAAAATATTCTCACATGTTTAGTTTGCAACAAGTAACAGTCACTATATTAGAAGTGCAAAATGATGACTAGTACCCTGTGAAGCTTTGGGACACAACTTAAATTGTCTTTTTTATCTAAAGTCCCACTAGATATGATGGTGCTACTCAAGTAGTGGAGAATTTTGTTATAGATATGGGTTCTGTGGCAGGGAGGGAGAAAGAACTTTTGCAAGAGAGAAAGAGCTTTTGCTTTATGTGCTTATCATGTTTATTATCTGTAAGGGGAAGTGGTTTATGTTTTGCATGACAAGTTTGATTTTTAATTTAGTAACTTGCCTTTATAATATTCCAGCAAGGTTTGTGATTTGGCAAAGTGTTATATGTTGCATAGCAATTTTGAATCTAGCAATAATACATAAAAGAAATTTAAAAAATTACACAATTTCACTGTCACAAACTGGATTGGAAGGCTCTTACTGGGGCTGATTCCTAGTGCTACAATGACTCATCAGCTTTCAGGAGAGCATGACTGAATTGAATGCAGTGCATCATCTCAGCATGGGGTCTAATTTGGAGAAGAAATGGCACATTGGTTGGAAAATTTATCTAAAAAACAGTACAGCTCTCAAAAGGAGAATAGCTTCCCGAGAAGGTTGTTTTATCATCTACTACTGCATCTGTTGGACTTCTTCAGTGGTATGTACTGTATCTGTTCAAAGTTGTTTAAGCACTTTTTTTTTTCTTTCTTCCATTTTCCACATGCTGTGAAGTTGTCAATAGTTCCTAGTCTTGAAGATTTTCCTTGTTTGGTGATAGTCTCCCCCTCACTCTGTTACCCAATTGTTATTCTACAGCAGCCTTGGGGCCATTAGCAAGGTTCATTCTTATGAAAATGCTTGGGATGCTTCCTTCTGTGAGTAACTGGAGGTGTCTTTATTTCTACTGTGTTTGTTTGTTCTTCTTCCTCTTTGTGTCATTTGGTCAATTAGAACAGATTTTTGCATATTTAATGTGCCATTCATGAAAAAGAAGCTTCTGGGATTTAGGACATCTCCAATATGTACACTTCCCTGGAGGTCCACAGTGCTTGCTTCACTTACCCAGCTAACAATCATAATTGATTTATGTGGATTAAGACACCTGGTGTCAAGAGAACTGGTTGAGGTTATCCAGTTTAGTGCAGAACATGTTCTTTACGTGTAATGTGTCTGAAATACGTTTTTATATTGTGAAGGCTAATCTTTCGGTACTGCCAATACTGGTTGTCTTGAATTTGTCCATACAGATAATAACTTTACTAAATTCTCTAAGAAAGCAGTACAAATCGTTTTTATTAGTCTCACCTTGGAAAATACTTTATATACAGTTGGGGTTAAAGAAAATGCCCAACAAAAATTAATGGCTGATTCTCAGTTATCACTGAAGTACAAGAAATTTGACAGCGACTTAAGTGGAAGAAAGAAGCTGGTCTGTTCATTATAGGGAATATTTACTTTATCAGTAGAAAGGAGTATCACCTCCTGTCTATTAGAATTAGCCCTTGCTTAAAAGGATTATTTCTTATTCCTGCCTTGTTATAGGACTAAGATAGTAAGAGTTTATTTGTTGCTTTTTAAAAAAAGTGTGTGAGTTGAAGCAAGATTATAAAGGAATTTATTTTTTCTTAATTTGCTTGTAGTACTTTATGATGGTAAAGATACACAGTATGGATATATGTTTTTTGTGAGCATGTATGACAAATAAGCTGTCATGATTTTAAGTTTAAGAAGTTTATTTTTTTTTTTTTTTACATTTAGGATCAGTGTAAATAATTTTAAAATATTGTGTATCTTAATTTCCTTTAAAACCAGAATGACTGGTTTTAAAGTGATAATATAGAAACCGTAGTTATTTTGTTCTGAATACCAGAGCTTTAAGACAAAGATAGCTTAAAACGGAGAGTTTTTTCTAAGAGGTTTATCAGAAAATAAGGAGCTTGTTCTCTTTATTATTAGTTCAGACTTGAAAAAAATAAAATTGAATAGATTAGTTAAAAATTAATTTATAAACAGTTTGTATTTTTGTCAGGCAGTTTGCATTCATTGCTTTTTCAATTAATTCTTAAAACTAAAGTAAGGTAGAGAGGATGAGGATTATGAATATCTTTAACGTTGCTAGGAGGCATTTACAGTGTCATTCCTTTGAACTTGATGTCTGCAGGAGACTTGAACTCATTTTTCTTTGCAGGAAAGCTTTCCTGCTTAGTCTCAGTAGATTAAAATCCTGAATTTCTTTAATTCTTGGATTTATGCTGAGGCATTAGCATATAGTCCTTTTATAACTGTATTAACTGAAAACAAATAGTTTAACATAGAATACACTAATTTTAAGTATTTTTTAAAAAGATTTGCATGTGAGCATTGTTAAAATGAGATCTGATGCTTTAGTTTTAACAATTGTTTTAGTTGACAAGTGTCTGTATGTGCAAGAGCACGCAGACACAAAGCACAGAATGTAACGCAGATCTTGCTGTCTCCAGACTCCCCCCCCTCCCATTTTTTAACTACTTGGCAAGTGGTTTTGAAAGGAAACCATAAAAATCTGCTGTTGCTGCAGTGAAATATGGTATTTCTCAGTCCATACTTAAAGACTAAATTTTCACTTTTGTTCTTGAATTTTAAGGTGCTTTTTATTAAAAATCAGTGAGTAAAAGTTTAAGATAGAAGTATTAGGTTCTAATCTGACAGGCAAGATCTATTTTTTACAACTTGTGATACCCATCATTCCACTGAACTCAGTGTGTGATTTACTCAAAATTTCCTCTCCTGTGAGTATGGAATATCTAGCTCATTCATCTGAGGTGGAAATAGACGCTACTTATCCAGTTAGGCTTACAGAAAGAAACAAATGAGCAAAGGTTAAACTTAAGTTTCTCTTCTCTTTTCATTCCTTTCACCCTCCTGATATCAGTTCCATTTATAATCCAGTAATATATAAAGTTCTACATGTGAGTGGATTTTTAGGGAGAAGGACTAGAAGAATGATTTTCTGCTGTTTGGTGGAGCAAAAGCTACTTTATTATTGTTGTCAGTGGGTTTCTGCTAATTTTTGAGAAAGCAATTCCCTGTGCAACTGGGACTTGGGACCTAAATTTCTTATTCCAGTTAGTGTCAGATCTGTTACTTTAAGTTTAGTCCTTTATCATTTGCACATCTCCACCTGTAAAATAATCTGAAATAATCTGTTATGATTTGTGTACTAGAAAGTTTTCTAAAATGTTGGCATCTTTGCTTGAGGGCTTGGAAGTGCATAATAAAACAATCAAATAAAATAAACGAAGTACTTCTGCACATGCATCACATGATGATGTTGGTATTCAGAAGAATAAATGGACTCAGAAACAGAGTAGACAACTTTTGTGAAGAGTAATGCATGGATCACTGTTAAACACAGCAGAGTTAGAGATGGAGTCTCGGGCTAGGTATCCTTCCAACACGGTTGGTAGAAGGTTCAAGGTGCATATACCTTATTTCTCATGCTGTCTGCCAAATATACAAGCAAAACTGCATGTGCCTCGTACTGTGGCTTACTGGAGTGCTATAGGAGAAACAGTAGAACATGAAGTTGGTGAAGGGAAGAAAAGCACCATTTGGCCTTTGCTTGTTGACACTGGGGCACCTAGGTGAGTTCTGTTATCTGTATGCTGCAAACTGTCTAGGTTATGACCCTTCTTTTTGTTTAACATTTGTACAGTGCGAGGCATAAAGAGTCCTTGATCAACTACTGAGTCTGTAGATACTATTTTACTAATAATAATCTTGTTATAATATGTAATTGAAGGATAATTTATTAATAGAAATCCTGTACTCCCTTATTAACCTTGTAACTGTCTCGCCTGCACTGCAGCTCTTCTCCTTCGCCTACCAATCTGTATACAGAGATCTTGCAGTCATGTGAAGTAGGTGCAGACTCACATTTGTAGTGTCTTTTTGTTGATATTGTCAGTTAAATTTATTTCTCTAATATTATATAGTTGAGAGACATGTAGGTACAAAAGACTTTCTGTGTTGCAAAGTCTTGAAGACTGAAGATAAATCTTGTACTGCTAAATGCTCGTGTGATCTGTGGGTTTTTTAATCTGCATAGTTTATATTAAATATAATGAAGTTTGCAGAGTGTAGAAAGACTGAAAGTTAAATATTGTCTCAAGGTATATGAAACAGCATAATTTTATCAGACTATTTTTCTGTATATTTAAAATTATCTTTGTTCATTTGCCTATTGTAATCGCTGGCAGAATACTGCTTTTCAGTATCACAGGGAATTTTACAATAATAAGCAAAAGTATTTCCTGAGCTATGGAGTTTACTTCTTTCTTCGTTAGTGTGGTAGAACAGAGATGGAATTTCCAGAGGTTCAGCTTCCCCTCCCTAAGCATTCCAAAACCTTGGGCTGTTTGACATGTAATTAAGCTAGGCAAAAATCTGACATAAAAGTGTATGGAAGGTGATTCTCCAGGATTCTTCTAGCTGCAAGGCCACTGGAGTGGGCTGTTCTGTTTGGGGGCCGAATGGGAACAAAGAGTACCCTTTGTTGGAAGGCAGAAAGGGAGAAAGGAGGGCTTGTCACGTATTTCTCTTTCTGTGAAATTTATGTGGAAGAGCCTGTAATGTACAGTTCATTTGCACTTATTTGTCAAAAAAATGCAGATCTGGTGGAACTGTTCGGTTGAAAAAATGTTGCCATGAAGAATGTTACTCTTTCAAATGCAAAAAAAATAAAAATAAAAATAAAAAATCTGTCGAGAGAGATGATTCCTGAAGTGTAAAGGAATTGCAGGAGTGTAAGTTTCATTTTTGAGTGGACAGTTTGAGAGTGGTACAATCTGCCCTGGGCTAAATACATTCTTCATTACTTCAAATCTTTCATTCAAATTTAACTGTTAAAGATGTGTTAGCAATTCCCAAAGGTATTGTGAGCACAAGGAAGAAAGAACAAATGAGAAGTTTTGGCCTATTCTGTATAGTCAGAATAGATAGTCATCGTGCCTTTAATCTGTGGATGACAAATGGGATTCAAAAGTTTTGTAGTCAAAGTTACACGTTTGAGGGGCTTCAAGGTTGAATGGGCAGGTAGAAAATGTATGGAAAGAATCAGAAAGACTAGAACTGTTCAGAGGGGAACTGAAAGGAGTCTAAAATAATGCAAGGAGTGGCAGAGAGTAAGGCAGTATTGTTTTCCAGTTTAAAATTAACATAACATTCTGGTTTTAATACAAGAGGATTGAATCTATGATTTAATTCTCAAGCTAAATATTTCTACACGAACATATTGGGGCAAATGGAGCACAGAGGAGACTGAGAGGGTGTAATGGACTGCCTTCCTATTGAAGACTGTATCCCTGTGGGTTAAACCCTTGTGCTGTGAAATGCCTGAAGCTATTAACCCCTCTCTTCTGCTGTAGTTCAATGTATGACTTAATGCGACATAGAGTAACGTTCTTTAGTGGCAGGGGGTTTGTCTTTGGCACTGGTTTAGCTTAGGATACTTCATTCCTATGTAGGCAACACTTGTGCAAAATTTGTCTTGCAGAACATAAGGTAAGTGTATTGAACAGTGCTTGTATTGCATTATTTCCTTTGGTAAGAGATACATTTATTTTTAATAATTGAAAGCCAAAACCGGTATTTTGTTTGGTTACTGTTTTGTTCAGTCTTTGTTCTGACAAAATCACTATTGTGTTGCTTTATTCCAGTGGAAAATGACTACCTGGCACGATCTTTGTGCAAGTAGCTTACCCAGAGCCAGTAATATTAGCCTTCTTAATTTTATGTGAGCAAATTGTGAATCTTAAACATCCACTCAGGAGTCTCTCATAAGAGAATCCCAGACACGGAGAACCACAGAAAGTCTAATGACAAAGTTAGCATAAAGCCCAAAGATAGCAAGTATAGCAAGAAGTTCAGAAATAGTGCTTGGGGCTGTATTTTTCCAGGGATACTTCTGATCTTTGGTTTGCATTTTTCAGTACTAGACTGGTTTATAACAAAGACGATATATTTGCTTTTTCCTTGGTGTTTTCCTGAATATTGAGCAGTTGAAACAGATCTGGTTTTTCAAAATTATTTTTGTTAATACCTGGAGATTCCTCTTTATATATGTTCTGGTGTGATTCATAAGGTCTGCCATGCTTTTTTTACTCCATATTTTAGTAGTGCTTTAATCACAGTCAGAAGACTAAAACTGAATTTAGTACAAGTAGAGCAACACCAAAAATTCAATCACTTCTGAATTTTGAACCTTCAAAAGTCACCTAGGTTCTTCTCTGTTAGCAAATTTTAAGCATGACGGTGAAGTTGAATTGGTTTACTGCTTGTTTTTAAACTCGGTGGTTGTTTCCTCCAGGAATCCTTCTAACAGGATTCTGTTTGCCTGAAAGAGGTGTCTGGTTTTATCAGCATCTGTCAGAGTAAATCAGAATCTCTATGGAAATTAGCTCATTAGTATTAATTTTTTGGCAATGTCTGACTGATTCGTCAGCTGCCTTGCCATTAAAAAAAAAAAAAAAACAACTTGTTGAAAGGAAAACCTTCCATAAAATTACTAATGACTAATTCTTCAGTGAATCAAGGCTTCAACTAATGGCAATAAACAAGTGGATACCCCTTGTCTTCTGACAGTCCCCACACTTGCTGAAGCCCAAGTGCTGCAGGCTCACATTGCGTAGCATATACCAATGCAAATACTCCTTTTGGACTCTGTATGCTTCCTCTGTGAATCCTTACTAGTCAGTGTGAGTAATGCCTGCAACAGTTTTACTTAAATTAATAGTTTAAAATATGTAACTCAGTTCACAGTAACTACATAACAATTCTTCAGATCTCATAAGTTTCCACTATTTATTTTTAGCAGAATATATACAGTTAAGTTTTGAGAAAATGGTCTCTGTAGTTGTCTGTAGTAACAAACCTGGTTATTGCTGGCATGGTTATTTTTCTTTCATTATGGATATTTCTTCTGAGTATTTGTAGCAGTAGTTTTGTAATCACACATTTTTCCCCCCGATTACTTTCCCTTTTATCAAAGTTAGAATTGTTTCTGTTCACTGTTGAAATACAAGCTTTTTAGAACCTTGGGTGAGAAGTGCCATGATATTGCAGATCACTTTTACTTGTTCCATATTATTTACTTTCAAAGACTGTCTTTTTGATGAATTAACATCACTATTTGCTATGTAATTTTCTTTGTTCTAAAGATAAGATAAAACAGTGACAAGTGAAGTATGTCTTTCATATTTTTTATAGATATTTCAGAGCTCTTTGCCTTCAGTTATAAATAAGCATGGAAGATAAAATTTGAAAAGTCTAATGCAATAATTAAATGAATATAACAGGTCTGCTGAAGAGTTGCATAAATGGACATTGATACAGCACTTAATGTATGTAGGTGTGAGCAACTTAAACTATAGTTCTGCAAAGTATTACATAGTTTAGGAGAACTACATGATTTGCAGGTTTTCTGTTAACTTTCAGTTACCATTTCTCATACTGTACAAAGCCTGCTATGTTTATAAGGCCTTCTAAAAAGTTTATCAGTGTTATCTCATCATTTTTATCACTATAAGGGTATGTTTAACTATAGTAACTTAATACAAGATAGGCAAAAATAAATTATCAGTGTTGTACGTAGAGTTTGAAATTTTTTTGGCTAGTTCTTATTTAGAAATAATATCCAGATTGCTCATATTGCTTGTTTATAAGCATCTGTTTCACTAGAAATTCTCGTCATGTGGATGCAGGTTTAGTACTGGAGTGTCACTTCTTTTTAAATAAGTGGCTATGAATATTCCAGTGGTTTTGAATAGCAATAATATACTAAATATACAAGCAGATTTAGTATTTGCTTTGCATAGTAATTCCAGTTGATAAATGGCGATTTATATGTTGTGTTTATTAGAGCTCTAACTGTTAATCTCATATGGAAATGTTGCTTTGTAGGGCAAAATTCAGTGAGAGGGCCTGGGATTCCAGAGTGAACTTGTACATTCCTTCAGGGCATTTTTGCAAGGGAGGTTGTTGTGTTTTAAAGGTAGTTGATAAGAGACCTGCACCACCAACCCCAGACCTGCACCACCAACCTCCATCATGCATTAGTCTATAGAAGGTATTTGGGTGAACATACTCCTGTACCACTCCGTACCACCATTTATCCAAGTGAAATTTTTGACCATTTGCAGGATACGTTATAAATCAGGATGTCACTACTAGACAATCAGATTTGAACATTCCTTGCATAAAGTAGCTTGCCTATATCCCTTAGGAATACATCATTTAACTGTGTTTATGTGACAGTGTTGATATGCCTGGTTTTACATGAAAGTTAGGGTAGCGCGTTATTTATGTCGTCATGAATTCAAAAAGTAGGTGGTTGTGTTTTATGTATACTAAGGTTATCTTCTCTGGACAAATCACTTAGAATAATTGAAAGATGTAGTTTTATCATATGACTATTAATTGAATCAGGAAACAGGATTTTTTTTTTCTTCAGAGTTAAGCTTTTCTACTGCCTCAGGTTTTTCAGTGTTCTCTGAGGTGCTGACAACAGATTAACATGAAACAGAGCTCTGTTGAACCTAATTGCATTATGGCTCATTGTTTTGGGGACCTATAAAACTGTTGACTCCCTTTTTATGAGGCCGTAGTCACAACAAAAGGCCATAAACAGTACATTTTCTCCTTCCTATGGTACTGGAGATTTCATTAGTTGACTCTAATAAAAGCCTGATCCAGCTGCATTTACACCTAGGAATGAACGTGTCTTTATCAGGTCTTAATCCTTAGTAGTTCAAGCAGGAGGGAATGACAGCAGGAGAGCTTTTGATCAGCCATAAATGTCTGAAAGCTTAATTTCTTTTAAAATTATTTGCTATGCAGATGTTGACTGAAGACATGCTTTCCTGTACTTCAGAGGAAAGACTTTACATATTAGAGCATTATTAAAAAACAAAACAAAACTGAGGACTTTCTAGACTTTCAAACAGTCACTGCTGAAATGAGATTTCCACATCAGATAAGTGGATTCTATTATTAATTTTTATTTTTATTTTTTTTAAATCCTTGGAGGCTCTAGGGAGGACTGATGTTTAGCATGTTTAGCCCTTAGAAATAACATGGAAAATTATGTCATGCCTTTATTTAAGTCTGTACTGTTTGTGAATTTAAAATTGATACATTCATTTTTTGGCTGAGAAGGTATATATATATATCTATATCTATATATCTCTCTCTATATATATATATAAAACTTATTTATATTTTTGTGTTATCTTAATGTTATTTTCCCTCATTTCCATGCTGTAAGGTGATGGATAGATTACAGTTGTTTGACAGGAATGCACTCCACTGTCTGTTTTTATATGCTGGTACTGCTAACCGGCTTATTACTCTGCTTTACCACAGGATGTGAGCAGGGTCAGTTCCGCTGTGGAAATGGT
>NW_010289384.1:37575-71149 GCF_000700745.2 Antrostomus carolinensis
TGCTCGGATGATACGGATGAAGCTGGTTGTCGTAAGTGAAACTACTATATAGCAACATTTTTTGTGATATAAGGAATACTGAGATCCCCACATGCTCAACTGTACCCATGGTACAAGAATGAATATTGCAGAGGAAGAAAACTAGTTTTCTTGAGATGACTGCAGAATCTGCTTAGGAGTCATATTTCTTGAGTCCCTTGGCTTTGTTAGAGAATCAAGTAGTGCTCAACTGCTAACATGACTTAGTCTTCTCTTAAAAATCCGAGTGTTCAATAATGCCATTTCATTTGATGACTAATGTTCTAAGTAGATGTAGAAATGTATTGTAATCTATTATTGCAGTAATCCTGAATATTGGATGTACATACAGCTACCACCAGCAGCACTACACTTGAGCTCCAAATTGTTGCATCTTTCAGGCCCTAGACAACATCCCTCTAATTACTTTATTTCTAATGTAATTTTGTACTTCTCAACTCTAAATCTGCAAAGTGATTTAGTTTTCTCCCTTGATGCTTTGTTTACATTGGTAGTGCTGCTTACATACCATCCCGTGAGCACAAAGTGTTTCTAGTTGACTTTGCAGTAATGCAAAAATATGATCCTGAAAAAAAGATGGTTAAGACCAGAGTCCTGTCTACTGGACTGTGTTGTGCTAGTGATTCTGCCCAGGAGTGTTAACTAGGGATGGAGTAAGCTGTAACACAGTTTCAAACATTTATTTCCATCTTTCTAACGGCTCCTCGTTATTTGGCTATTTGAAAAGTACAGAGTGAAGCTGGGACAATAACATACAGATTGTTCTGACCCGACCCTCACTTTTGCCTCATGAATTCACAGAGAAGAATCATGAGCTTGTTTTGAAAGACCTTCTTCTTACAAGGGACAGAGCACCTGAGGTGGAGTGAGAGCAATGGAACAGACCCCTGTGAGACTAGGGAAGCTAGCATGACTCCATATGTAAGTGGGGAAAAAAACAGGCTCTGCCAAAGAGCAGTTCAGAGCTTTTGCGGTGACCTGCCTTCTGGAGGAGCCTTGGTCTCCAGGGGAGAATACAAAACTGAAGATTCATATGCAGGAGTTCACTAAACTAAATTTTGCCTTTGAGCATCCTTCTGCTGGCCCACTTTCCCCTCCCTGCTCTGTCCATTTTCTTTGGTTTGTGAAATGCTTAATAGGTTTAGTGGAAGTTACAGTCAATTTGCACTTGAACCTTAAGTCTTCTTTTCCTTTATTTAATTGTTTTCCTTGAAAGTGCTTTCCCAGATGTCTGTGGAATGACAGTTTTTTTCATTGCTTACACTAGCACAACCTACTTGTGAGGGAAATCAGTTTCAGTGTCGGTCTGATGGTGAATGTATCCCACAGTCATGGGTTTGTGATGATGAGGAAGACTGTGAAGATGGCTCAGATGAGCATCAACAATGTCGTAAGTATTTAAGTTCTAATGTTACACCAGCTTTGTGAAATAAGGTAATTCACATAGCAGCATATTGAGAACATACAGAAACAAGCCTGCTGCAAGTACTGCTTTTACCAGAAGATTCTTTCTAAAATAGTTTCTAGAAATGAAATAATCTGAAAACTGAAATAGATAAAATACAGCAAATAAGTCCCACAAAGACATCTCTAGGTCTTGAAATCTGAAATTAATGATGTTTCAGTTAATTAAAGAAAGAAAAAAAGGAGAAAAATATACAGTGCATTGCTCAAAGCCTTGTCCAACCTGGCCTTGAACAATTCTAGGGAGGGGATCTTGATACTTGTTCCCCCTGAGGATGGAAAAATTGGAATTAAAGTTAACTGCCTTTTCCACCCCTTTTGCTCTGAGGTGTCAGCACAACTCCTGGTTATGTTTTAACTAAGGAATCTGTAGATACAAAATGCAAAGTGAGCAACAGCTCTGAGTTGGCTTTTGAACTGGGTCACTGTAACATTGTTCTCCAGTTACCAGTTAATCATGAGAGTTAGTAACAATACAGTGGCACTGTGCTGCTGCTGCTGTTTTTGCGTCATCTGGTATTTGTCCTTATTCTTATAAAGGTACTTTTTGTCTTTGTGCTTGGGAATCCTGGAGGAGCTTTTCCTTCTTGAAATGTTAAAAATTTTTCCTGAGAAAAATGGCTGACAGCTCTGGAAGTCACACATGCAGAATTAAACCAAATTTGTTTTACTTTACTGTCTTGCTCTTGTTTTTCCTCATGACACTAGTATCCTGGTAGCTGATCTTACTTTGGGAGCAGTGCTGCCAGAAGGAGGAATAGAGAGCCCCTGTAAAGCAGCAAACCAGATGCCAGTGTATAGACTGGGATGGAGTTCAGATAGAACATGAGTTTGAAAGAAACAAATGTGCAGGTGGCAGAAGAGAGGAAAAGTTAGCAGTAATTTAGTCCTTCAGCTATTTGCCTAAGAACAGTGGTTTTAATTTAGCTGGAGTGGAATCAAAGTGGAATCAAAGTGGAATTTCACAGTTTTATGTGGTTACTTTTTACCAACACAGCTGTCATGAAACAAGACATAACCATTCTTGATCTTCTGTTAGCTATGAATGTAGAATATTCCTGACTGTTGAGGCCCTGGCTGTATTAGAAAGCAGTGCCTTACATCCAGCTCTACTGTGTTTACATTGTGGCATTGTAGCTGACCAAATAACTTACATTTACTGACAGATTTTGACCCAGTAAACAAAATAATAGAGAAAACTTCTAAACAGTGAGAATTAGTAATTTAATCTTTTAGGCAGAACAATTATAGGGAGGTAATTCTTAACCTAGAGGTCAACCCCTTCAGTGGAGAAAAGCAGTGACCTTGCAGGCTACAGGAGGCCTTATGGAGCATTGTTATCTGCCATGTGCTTGTCAAGTGTTCTTTTAATCTCCTTGAGTGGCAAAGGTACAGGAAGAGAAAGTCTTATGCTAATATTTGTGAGAATGATGAAGTAGTTAAAGAGAAAGAGGGAGAATATTTTTCTGCATAAAAATTTTCGTTGATGGAAAAGACTGATTGAGTGCTTGTTTCTTGCAGCGGGAAGGACATGCTCAAGTCAACAGTTCACGTGTTCAAATGGACAGTGTATCCCGAGCGCATACTGGTGCGATCGAGTAAAGGACTGCACTGATGGAACAGATGAAAGAGTCTGCCGTGAGTCTTAACTCTCAGCACTAGATCTGGTTTCATCTCATCTCTCTGTGGCATTTTAATAAATTTGTAAGATTAAAGGGCTTGTTGATGGACAGGATGACCACAATATGCTTCTTGTTTAATTTCAGGTTCTTTTGTGTATTAGAGCTGATGTTCTGATACAGATACATTATTGCAGAACTCAAATGCAAACTGCTACCATAGTATCAGCGTTTCTTGTTTGTCATTGTTTGAAAGATAATCAATAGTGCATTGGAAGAAAACCAACCGTGTTTAAATGGCTTAAAGCCTTGGGGGGACTCAGAGCTAACTTTGCCAGATTTTTTCATATTCTTTTTGCATATTCCTTATGAAATCAATGGTAACTATAACCTGTAGAGAAAAGCAGAATTTGACCCGAAGTCACTTTGAGGGACTTTGACCTTTTCAAAAGCATTTGTATTCCAGACTGTGAAAATGAAGTGGCATCGAGTCATATTGTATTCAGATAAGCTGTTTATATTGTGCCAACAAAATGCAGATGGTTAAGTAGGTTTTTTTTCAGTTTAACTTCCCCAGAGTTGAGGCTGCCTGACTATCTGGTGACAACCTCCCTACATCCTCGCCTAGGCAGAATACTTACAGAAAGGACAGCTGGCCACAGAATAGAAGCCACATTTTTCAGAGCTGGTTTTGCCCGATACCTATGCAACAGTGTGTAACATGTAACAGCATATCTGTTCATTGTTAGTTTTAAGGAAAAGCTTTACACATATCGTGAGTGGCATGTAACATATGAGCTGCTATTCCAGCTATTAGAACTTGGTGTGCCTTTGTGAAAAAGATGTAACCTGAAGCTTTGCTCAGAACTAGACCCAGGGTAAGAGGTGGGGGAAGAGGCTGGGATGCTAAGGCATGGATAAAGAAGCAAGAAATATATGCATATGCACATGCCACATAAAGAAAAAACAGCAGATTACGTGGTCAGACACCTGCTAGTGCATTTTAGCCCTGGCTCACAAGTGGCTAATTCTATACTTTGTAGAATGAAAGGTGATTTAGAACTATATGGTACTTTGGAATAAAAGGTAGCTAAGACAGCCAGCTTGGAACTTTTCCATGTGGTAGACTCCCAGCCAATTCTGAAGTCACCCACACAAATGGCTAAAAGCCAAGACCTAAAGTACGCCATATCATTGTTTGCAGAATATCTTCTGTAGTTTGGTATTTTTTCACTTGAATTTTAAAGGAAGAAAAGAGATTAGTAATTTAATTTAGAAAATCTATGACACATTAAAAAAATACTAAAGAAAATATATTTGTTTAAAAAATGTATTGTCTTTGAATTAAAAAAGAGGAACTGCTCAGAACCTCTGAGAAATCTGTGAGTAGTCACTGAATACGGTGTGGAACAGCCAGATGAAATGGTGTCATTGTCAAAATGCAGTAAATCTGGGGCAGACTGGGAGTGGAGTCCTGAGGACAATACTCATAATTCGTTCTTCAGACTAGAAACCACTGTGGTGTTTGAAAATTTAAGTGTACATTTTATTTCATGTTTAACATTCTTGACTAAGTAAATTAAAAAGGCAGTTTGGAAAGGGGCCTCTAGATACCTTAACAGTAGCGCTCTACTGCTGTGTGGGAAACTCAGTCATTCCTGCATCAGCCAGTAGGCCCCATGACTGTTGTGAAGGCAGCCTGTTTGGCCCCAGGGAGGAGGACTGCCTCATATCATTCAACAGCCTCTACTCTGGCTTATTAGAAGATGTGTTGACAGTCCCTCTAAGACAGAAGAATGACTGTGACTTGGAACATTGAAAGTAGGAGTGTTGTACTAGCTTAAAGAAATGTGATGGTGCCGAAGGCAAGAGAATCAAGAAGAATGTAATTACAAGACCCTTCTAGAAAGGATGGTTAATTTTATTGCCTCTCTGTCTTTACAAGGCATGTAACTTTAAACAGAAGCCATAAGATACAACTAATAATATGGTGATGTTACCATTAACTATACAGTAGGGATTAGTGTAAGTGTTAGATTTTACTGTTTTGAAGCAGATTCTAATACTTGCTTTGAATATTAATTTTTCGTACTGTTTCATCCATCTCTTTTTCCACAGAATCTGATATAAACAAATATAAGAGGAATATCACTATTTTGCCTTTTTCCTTTTTAATTCTTTTTCCCCTATTTAATTTACACTAAAAGGTTTCATAAATAAAAATGAAGAATCTATGAACAATGAAAGAAAAAAGCTATTCAGAATTGATTCTGTTATTTCACGGAACATAACAAAATGCAAACTTATAATGTCCATTTATTTATGCCTTGTCCTCACTGATCTGTCTGGAAGCATTATTTAGATTGTGAAGAAGATAAAGTTTTGTTGCTGAATGATTATGCAGTAATGTTGCTTACATTATTTAAGAAACTAGTCAAATGCAAAATGTCACCAATATAAAGTAGCTCAGCAATTAAAGACATTAAAAAAATAAACAAAGAAATTCAAAGTCTTAGTCTATTTTACTGCTAATAGGATTAACAACAAGGGGAAACTACCCATGCAGAGGCTAAGATAAACATCAGAACAATGTTTCAGCTACAGGTCATGTAATTAGTGCATTGAGGCTGTTTTAAGTTCGTAAAATGATGCTTTTTATTTTCATTAAATATATATATCAGGATGTTTTCCCACCTTTTAAAATAGTCAGCAGCTAGCAAATACTTTTGTTTTAAAACTTTAGAAATGTAGAATGAAACGGCAGGCAATTTGAGGTAGTAAATACTTTTTGGGAGTAAGCAGCCAATTCTGGTGTCATTTTTCTGTGTTACTTTATTTCTTTCAATTAAAGGTAGAGTTATCTTTCCTGCCTCAGCTTCATAGTTGAAAAATGAAAATCCCAGCCATGTCCATTTTACTTTGCTGTGACTGACAGAATAACCTTCCTGGACACAGCTCTGGCAGCTGAGCACTGCACTGAGACTGTCAGGGAGAAAGGGGAAGGATTTTAAAGATGTGTTATTTGGTGCTGCTGGGCTGAGCGCAGGCCCAGAAACTCTGGAGTTTTTATTCTAATTTTAATGTTGAGTTGCTGCCATGGGTCAACTGCCGAACCTGTTAATTCCTACAGCTTGTTTACTATGCTAAATAGCTGTTGAGGTCAGGAAGTGGGCAGCCAGGTCTGGGATGCCTTTGTGAAGATCAGGGTGAAAGTGAACAAAGATCAAGAACTGAAGAGATCATAAGGGATGTAGTCCAAGAAGGAAGAAGAGGGCCATGGTCAGAGGCTAATGTTCTTGATGTTGGACAAATTACATGTAACAGGTACAGGATAAGGCAGAATTTCAGGCTGAAGGAAATATCTCCACCAGGGATAGTTTGGGCAGGCAGGAAAGAAGCAAAACTGGAGGAAGGTGAGGAAGGCAGCCTAAGACTAGAGAGGCAGGGATCAAAATCGGGAATTAAGACTGGGTCTGTCTGCCAGCTCCCAAAGCATTGCTGCTATGAACACTACCTGATATGTAGCTTATGGGACTCTTGGACTTGGAGAAAGTCCTCCTCCTGGTGCCTCTGGTAGGCTTTGAGCTGTCTGTGCAATGATTTGCCCACTGTGAGGTGGTGACTCATGGCAGTGAGTCAAAGGGGTTTAATTAATTTTATTTTGTGAAATGTTCTGAAATGTTGCTGCAATAAAAGAATGACACTTGGAAGTAGGAAACTGTCCCCTTTTTATCCTTTCTTCTTCTTGTGACATGGATTAGGGTTACAGAAGGTTATGCTTCCTGACTGTGTGACAGAAGTCAATATCTACTGGATCAAAAACCAGTTGCAACTGTTTCCTGGTACTTTTTTTGTAATAACTTATTTCCAGCTTGCAGAGTGTTAGGCAGAGACAAAAATAATGTACGTTTAGCAGTTCCTGTGACATAGCTTTCAAGCATCTACCACATGTATACCTTAAAACACATCATTTAGATGAGTTTGCAGCTGTTGCTCCAAAACAGTTTGTGGCTTAGAAGGAGCAAGGTGCCTCATCTGTCACTTACAGGAAGGAAAGGGACTTTAAGTCTTGTTTTTTTGCAACTGCAAGGACAGGCACTCCTTCACTTTCAGATATCCTAGTATTGTTATGAAGCTAAGTTTTGACTTCCTTTGTTCTCTCAACATCAACAGAGTCCCCCACAAACACCATGCCATAGGTTCATCTTGTGTGTGTTTTCCACAAGGGCCTTAGCTAGAAGCTGTTGGAAAGTGTAGCACAGTGGCTGGCCCTCAGAGAAGCCAGAATTTCTTGCTTGATTCTTGCATCTTTGCTACTTCTCCCAAAAAAGTGTGGCTGGCTATCCCAGCTACTGTGGAACTGTCCTGATGGCACAGATGCTCCTGAACCCTGCAGTGCGTTGGCTACAGCCTGTGTTGTAACTCAGTTTCAACATTGTTTATGAGGATTAGTTCTTAATGCCCCAGATGATTAGAACCATTTTACTAAAATAATATGCTATAAGGTACAAAGAGTACAGTGTACAATGCACAATGCAGTGAAAATATCTTTCAGATCAGTGAGAAAGCTATGATCAGTACTATAATTTTCTAAGCCTGTTCTTTAGAAGGGGCATTGGGAATGGGATTACCTGTACAGAGTTTAAAAGTTAAATTCATCTCCATCAGGCTTTTCAAAGACTGACTTGCTTCTGCAACTACAATTAAAATAAAGAATCTGTATACCAAGCAGATTTGAAAAGAAAATATGGGAAAATAAGCATTTGTTCACATTCTAGTACACCACCAATGTAGTCAGAGTGTTTTGAAGTGTCTTCATAACATCTTTATTTATTGCCCTGCTTGGTATTTTTATAATGATTTGTGTTTATACACTAGATTATATAATATAATAAAGATTTTTTTCCAGGCTGAGAGCTTCTCCAGGCTTACTGCATGAGAGAAAACTTTGACAAAGTCTCCCTTCTTCTAAGGGAGTTTAATATGAGCTTGAGAAAATCTTATTATTGACTAGATCCTTAGTTTGCCTGGGCAGTCTTGAAGAAACAGGCAGTGCAAGGCAATGGGTTCAGCTTCCTATTTGTTTGACATTTAGTTGATCAGAAAGAGTTTGGAACATCACTGGAGGTATTTCTGTGGCATATGATGAAAGGTGAAGAAAATTACACAACTGCACATTCTAAATCCCCTTACAAGCTTTCCCACTTCAGTCCAGTTACAAAACAAATACCTTTTACTGTTCTTTTTCTTATATGTGTCCCAGAATACTTACAGTACTCTTGTACTGCCATAGCTCTTTCCTCCTGTGCTGTAGAGCTGATGGTTCCTCCCTGTGATGGCTTCTCTGCTTCCAGACAGGGAAAAAGCATTGACTCCACAGTGAGCATAAGATGTGGCCCCACGTCAGATCTTTCTTTTTCTGTGGGCAGAGTTAGGACTTCAGAATCCATGTTTTTTCCAATGCTTTACGAGTTGCTCATAAGCCTAACCCAAGCAAGAAATGGATGAGATGCCTGTGTCAGAAGGGAGTTTGACTGAGAAGTGGGGCGAAAGGATACTGATCATGTTTAGGGCATGTGTTGGCATTGTTAGTGCAGGACTTTGCAATGGAAGGTCTGGGAACTAGCACCAGAAAGCCACAGGTAGGAATGCTGTGGCTGGAACCCTGGCCATCTGCAACTACTGTTTTCTGATGAGGCATATACTGTTCCTACATGCCAGCTGTGGTCTTGCATTAATTGCAGTGGAAATGACCGAAAAGTAAATTAATCACTTGAGGACACAGTCTGGCTAGGTTTGTAGTGGACGTCAACACAGCTATTTATGCTCTCATATTAAGAACTTAGCAGTTAAAATCATGTAAGCCTATTCCACAGGTGACTGAAGTTTAGTGGGAATGTGATGATATATAGAACAGCAGAAGCAAGCAAAACAGACTTCCACTGCATGGAAAAATTGCAGCTTTTCTGAGTTCTGCTTAGTAATTCTATAATTCATGTTTGGAGTTCCAAGAGTATGAACGAAAATGTATCTGAATGAGAGCCTACTCTATCTGCTTTATTAACTCATATGGAAGTAAAATTGGATAAGAATTCAAACTGAAAATCTAAAAGGTGCAAAATGAAATTTGGTTATTCTGTTTCTTGCATTCATTTATCTCCATATATTTCCGTATAGAGGCAAAAGTTCGATAAATCTCACTTCTAAAAATAGCAATTATTTGGTTTCATACTTGCCATTTGCCTGAAATAAATAACTTTAGTCTACATGCCAATGAGCTAAACTAAGCTCATATTCTCCTTCTGAACTCTAGCACGTGCACTTGCTTACTTTGTTGGATAAGTATTTTCAGAATTGGTTTTAAGTTGTTTGTAATAATCCCTGGTGTTGGCCTGTAGATCATCTACATAAGTGGAACAACCAAAAACTGAAAAGTCATTAATTCTACAGAATATTTTTTTGTTTTGGAAAGGGGAAAACAAGTAATAAAAACCAGAGGTCCTGAAGTTGATCATGAACTGGGAAGTTTAACATACTTGGCTTAATTAGAACAAAACTGTAAAAACCTGAAGACTCTGAGTTTGAGAACTCATCACAGTCTAAGAGGGCCTAGGAACTGTAAATTTCAGGAACTCCTTTTCTACCTATGCACTTTTAAGAAGATCAATAAAATGTAAAACTGAGGTATAAGTAAATAAAATAAATCTTCACTGCTTGCTCTCTTTTCATGTTGCATTGTTTTCTGTCATATTGTGAACTCTTTGGGTTGCAAATCTTTTTTGGGGTGTGGGAGGGCATCTAATTTTTCCCCCATTTCTTGTGAGGTTTTGTAACATCTTTCTAGAGGATAGTCTTAAATATCTGTTGGAGGAGACAGTATACTGGATAAATGAACTGTTTGTCAGTAGTAGTACAGGAAGTTCTGTATTCCTTTTTTTGTCATCCTATAAATCAAGGTATTCTGTTGACACTGGATGTATATGACTCATTGTATTCTATAGTCTAACATCCAGGCTAAACTGAAGGATTTCTTATTGTAGACTATCCAAGATGTGACCAGTTATCATGTGCAAATGGAGCATGTTTTAATGCGAGCCAGCGATGTGATGGCAAAGTTGATTGCAGAGATTCTTCTGATGAAGCTAATTGCAGTAAGTATCACATGCAGAGTGATTCCAAAATGCTTGATAGACCCTCATTTAAAGTTAAAGATTGTAGTTTTCTGACAGATTTTCTCTATGTCTTTCTGTGCTAAAATCTCTTCCAGCACATCGATGTACGGGTACACAGTTTCAGTGTGCTAATGGAGAATGCATCCCACAAGCCTTTATCTGTGACCATGATGATGACTGTGGAGATAGGAGTGATGAAAACTCTTGCAGTACGATGTTTTTTGGTTTGGTGTTTTCCTCCCCCCCACCACTTTCTTTAACTGTTTTCCTAAGAACTAATTCAAGCAGAGAGCAGGAAGTAGATTGCTTGGCTATACAACCATCAAAAGCTAGCCCCTGTTCTACAAGGACTTTTTTGTATGGAAAGATGAAAATTGCAGTGCTTGTCTTTGCTAAATGCCTGGATGTGTGGTTGCTATTTGAATTTGTTGGATTCAGTGACCGTTTGCTTCTTAACCCATAGAGCTTCATTTCTTCATGTCATAATTTTCTTCATTTCAGCATGACCCAAAGGTAGTTCCTTTGCTCTGAAATCTCAATTAGATACAGCATATTTTTGTCCAAATTTGTTGGGCTCTTTTTTGCATTTTTATTTTCCAATGGAAATGGATGGAATGGATCCTTTAGAATTATTCCCAGTAACTATAATGTACCACTTTACAGACAGATAACTATGCAGATAGTTGTCCTTTACATGTTCACACACCTTTAATTGACTGTTCAATTTCTGTAAATTCTTGCTCATTCGTTTCTTCACAGTCAGAGTATCCCAAACTATTGCATGTCCAGCCAGAATTATGGCTGTAGAGTTACCACTAGTGTGACCTGTATATCTAAAAAGGTCCCTCACTGATTATAGGATCAAAGTTAGTTTCATATTCTGCATTGCAGGAAGGCCACATGTTGCCATTTAGTTGTTCCGTCATACCGACCACCTTACACTGGTGTGATTCCACTCCCCTGCCCTCAGAATATTTCTCTTTTATGTCTTTGGAAGACCCACAAATATTTCTGAACTCTTAGCAGGGATTGATTCGCAGCCATGGAGGGCTTGGATGTAAATTGGATGTAAATGTTCTTTTTTTTTTTTGTTTTGTTTTGTTTTTGTTTTTTTTTTAATCTGTTTCTCTGAGTCAAGGCATACAAATTTTTCACCTCCTAATGTCTTGAGTATCATTTCCTTGTCATATCCACCCTCAGGAACTTCATTAATAAGGTGTTCTGCATCCAGTTGCACAATTAATTGAGAAATTTAGCCTTCCTTTTCATTTCTGTATAAAACCAGAGTATTCTAAAATAAAGCTCATACCTAAAACCAGAGCAAATCAGCAGTGTTTACAATATATACAAGATATGGAACTGGCTTGTTTTTTCAGGAGAGATTCTAAATGACTATTCATCTATGAGACAATATTACTATTTGTAACCTTTTAGTCACTTAAAGTAGTTTGATTTTTCTCATGTTTCTTTTCTTAGCTTATGCAACTTGCAGAGGCAACTTTTTCACTTGTCCAAGTGGCCGTTGCATTCATCAGAGCTGGATATGTGATGGAGATGATGATTGTGAAGATAATGAAGACGAAAAAGGATGCGGTATATACTAATGCTAACTTCTAATGATTATATTTTCAGAGAAAGACCTCACTAAGCTACTTCTATGAAATCTTGACCAATCAAGATGTTCTGAATCCATTTTAATTCTGTGAAAACCTTGAATTCAATTTTTTAGGTCATCTATTAAGAGACATGAGGCTCCTAATAACAAAAATCAGTTGGTTCAAAAGGAAAATAGCTCAGTTCCTGCCAAGATTTGTCATGTGAGAAACAGAAATTTTAATGAATGAAAATGTGGGCTTTTTTCTTTCATTGGCTTTTTCTATGATGAGCCTTATTCTCTTTATCCAGACAGCCTTTGGCATGTTTTGAAACCACAAAACTATAGTTCCATTTCTGGTGCACCAGTTAGTGTAAAGCTAAATGGTTTTACTGTTTCTAACAACACAGAAAACTAAAAGGATTCATGTGTCTGCACAAGTACTGTTTGCATTTTACTTTGAAGGTAAAAGAAAGCATGATGAGGAGTATGGATGACATGTCTCTTACAGTCTTTCCCAGCTGTGTCCAAGAACCAGAAACTGAATAATAAGGATAGAGATGCTCTGGGAAGCTGTTAGGGAAGAAATTCTAAGTATTATTTGAAATATACTCCTCAGTTATTCTTGGTTTTTCTTTTCCATAGAAAGTGGTCGCCATGAATGCTACCCAGGAGAGTGGGCTTGCCCTGCATCAGGGCATTGCATTCCAATTGGGAAAGTGTGTGATGGGGCTGTGGACTGCCCTTCAGGAGAAGATGAAACTAACATCACTGCGGGCAGACATTGCAGTATGTATTATAATCAAAAGCATACGCAGAATAGCGGAAACATCAGCATTAATATCTTTTTACATTCACCTTTTGTCTCGTAAACAACACTGAAATTTTGGAAGCTCACTAGTTTTGTTGGCACTGTTTTGACTGGATGATCTGAAAGAGCCATATGTGCTGTGAACAGACCACTCATTTTGTAAATCTGTACGTGAAGTTTCACAAATAAGGATTTTAATTTACTCTCTGTATACTAAAACGTGTTCAAGAAGGCAGGGAAAGGTGTGCTATATGCCTTTTTTTGTTTAAATATCTGTACTTTACCCTTTTTATAAATAAGAGGGAACGTTGTATACCTATCGGAACATAGGACAGAATTAGTGTATCTTGAGCCTTGGCTAAGTCACTTAGATTAGAGTTTTCAAAAATATCTTTCCACCGGGATGTCTAGTTCTCCAGTTAGTGGCATACTGAGTTTTCTCTGTTGGAGGCAATGAGCATGCATAGTTCCAGTTAATTTCACTCTTATGAACATTGATTCCCACTGAGAATCAGGACCCAGAGTATTTTACATTTTTAATTTCTAGGAAGAGGAAAATTCCTATTAATAAAATCATGCCTTTTGGAATAGGAAGGCAGAAAAAATAATAGGAAATTAAACTTTATTGTAAAAAAGTGTCTCTTGCTTTGCTGAGTGGTGTAGTAGTAACATCAGATGTGGGCTGCAAAGCGTTTAACAGAAGAAATTGAGGAAAAGGAAGAAGGAGATTTAGGTCAGCAAGTGCTTTACAATCATAAATTGATCACCTCTTACTGAATTGTTTATTAGGTAGTAGAACAAGGAAAGGGAGAAGTGGTGAAGGAAAAAAGAAAGAGAAGAATAGGTTAAAGAAGAGCTTCTCCATGGACACAACCCAACCAATATATTCTAGTATATTGGAGTAATATATGTACTCTTCTTAATATAATGTAGTAGGACTTCTTCTGCATAACACCGTAAATGATGAGGTTACATACCAATAGATGGTGCTCAAGGATGAATTGTTCATGAGTAGGTCTTGGGGAACCAGAGAAAGGTATGGTGCATTGCAGATGGCTTTGTCTGTGCAGCTTTTTACATGGCACTTACCAGTGGTGGCTCACATAAGATCGGTGCTTATCCTTTAACTCCATTCTGAAAACCTATTATAAACAGTAGCTTATAGTCTGTCTGCCATTTCCTTGCCTGCATGTATGTAGGCGTATGTGATTTTGTGGAACCTCAGGTATAATTTATTGTGCAGATTTGTTTTAAGAAGGTATTCCTGAAATTGTACTCATCATAGAAAAGACTATAGCTTTGTAACAGCTAGTGAGGCAAAAAGCTGTTTTACTGGTAATACGTGTAATTGTATTTCTGAACTATTTTATTTCCTTTTTAGACATATCACACTGTGCTGCTTTGAGTTGCCAGTATCGCTGTCATTCTTCTCCATCAGGAGGGATGTGTTATTGCCCTGCAGGATATACAATAAGTAGCAATGACAGTCGTACTTGTATTGGTAAGTGAAGTACAGTGATTGCAGATATCTAGTACCTTCTCACAGCTCATTGGGAAAGTTTGGGTTCCAGGAAGGCGAGTAGGTTCCAAATGGGTGGATGTAATGGCAAATAGAAAATCTCAAGAGTCAGCAAAATAATAAAAATCTAAGTAGTACAATGGTAGCATCAAGACACAGAAAAAACCCAGAGAGATCATAAAGTTCTCTTTCAATAAGACTGTTAAAGACATAGTGAGAGCATCATTATGTTTAAAAAGATTTACTCTTGTATGACTATTTTATTATCAGATTTTTTTTACATATCTTTTATGGTTAGATGGAGAGAGTTTGTTTCTGCTCCAGGTATGTGTGGTGGTGTCTGGAAAAGCAGTTAATGATATTGAAGTGTTTGATACTTTTTGAAAGTGGCTGTGTAGGAAGACAGTAGAACATTGTACTTTAAAATGAAAAGGTTGCTTTGTATTTGCGCAATGGAATGGCTGTGTCTCCTATGACATTTCAGTGTATACAGTGATAGGACAAGAGGAAATGGCCTCAGGTTGCACCAGGGGAGGTTTAGGTTGAATATTAGGAAAAATTTCTTCACCAAAAGAGTTGTCAAGCATTGGAACAGGCAGCCCAGGCAAGTGGTTGAGTCATTCTCCCTGGAGGCATTTAAGAGACGTGTAGGTGTGGCACTTATGGACATGGTTTAATGGTGGACTTGGGCAGTGTTAGGTTTATGGTTGGACTTGATGATCTTAAAGATCTTTTCCAGCCAAAACAATTCAATGATTTTTTTTTTTTTTACATGAAAATGAAGAATATTTGCAAGAATGTAAAGGTAAGTGAGGTATTTTAGTGTTCCATTTCTATTCTGTGGCTGCTGTAAGTTGGTAGCACAAACCCGTAGTAGTACAAATGATTTATCTTGGTAACTGGAAATAGAGTAACTTCAGAATCATGAAGTTTAGCACTACCTAATAAAAGAAACTGGATGAATATCTGTTATGGGTTTTCAATCCAAGCTCTGGTGTTTGTGCTATTAAAAGTATTCCAGGTGCTCAGTCTCTAATGAGATTTCTGTATTTTCAAGAATACTGGGTGGCCTAGAGCTGTATGAGCTGCAATGACAGCATGGTTGCTCTCAATAGAGAGGAGGAATCGATGCAGTGACTCTAGGTACAAATTGTCCTAGACAAATTGTCCATTCCTTCACTCTTCTGTGAGAAATACATGAAGGACACGTTCATAAACCTGGTGCAGTCTCAGTGAGTTTTCTGTTACCTGGACCTAGCTATCTGATTCTGGCTTGTACGCCTGAGTCAATGTATTTTGCTTTGCTCAGATCTAGGCATATATTTGTAGTGGGAGCAAGACTTGTCATGGTGGAATGGCTCACAGTCATTAGTGATTCCAGATCTTAGTTTAAATCAGTGTTATTGGTTAAGGAGAGAGGAATGAAACTATAGTGTTAGCAAAGTGTATTACTTTTTGAAACCATAATCTTTTCAATTTGGCTTCTTTGTTTGCTTCTGGCTCAGTATATACTGAAGGTTTTTAATACATATGGAAGCTGGAAAGCTACTGAGAACAACATTTTTTTCAGGACCAAAATGTACTATCTAAGAAATATTTCATTTTCACTTACTGTTAATAAATGTTTAAAACCAAAAGTTCCAGTAGGAAGATTATTTGAGATCTCATTTTCTCCTTTTTTCGATTAACTGTAGAATTACCAGTTTCCAGCCATGTAATATCCTGATTCACTCAGGTTTTCAAGTGAAGGAGGGCAGACTTTTAATGTCAGGATTAAGTGTTAATTAGAGTCAGAAATCTCCTGGGCTTTAAATAACCACAGATAGGATGAAACTTCAGACAGTGTTCAGATCTGAATTTTTATTTTTTTAAAATCCTTGTTTTAAAATGATGACTAGTTGAATATTTCACAATTTTAGAAGTAAAAGATTTTGTAGCAACCCTGGAAATTGCTCGTAGAGCACATCTGTGAGAACTTGCTTGGATTATCCTAGCCGCAGACTCTTATCTATATGGTATTTTGGATGCCAAAGTGAACTTTGTACTTTTTGCTGTCTGGTTCTGGTGCACACCCAGCTTTTAATTGGAAATCAGACACCTGTTAGCATGGTACCAAGTCTGAGCTATTAAACACTGCCTTTTAGCAGGATTTACTAGCTTGCACTGACATCAAGGTAGGGCTTTCTTTCAGAGTGGGCAAATCCAGCTGAGTGTGTGTGTATAGTGTACAGGTCTGCAGGAAGAATACGGCATAGGCATGTTCTGTGTTGTCGAAAGTAGACAATGACATCCCTTCCAATGATTTTTCCTCTTCTCCTGACAGGTGTGGGGTTTGGGGTTTTTGTTTGGTTTTTTTGGGGGGGTGTGGGAAATGGGGGTGGCGGGGCAGGAGGGAGGGCACAGGTAGGTCCCTTGGAAGCAAACATCAGTTGTTTTGTTATCTAGAGCAGAAAATTGAAAGATTTGTGGGAAAACATACAAACCCTCTTTTCCCATGCCACAGTTTTGCAAGCAGAGAGGACAAACTTGTGGCTTCCCAAATATAATGGCATCCCTTTTATGCAAAGCATTGTTTATAAATATGCCTTATTCACTTGACAGATTTTGATGACTGCAAAATGTGGGGGGTCTGTGACCAGCTGTGTGAAGATCGTGTGGGACATCACCAGTGCCACTGTGTGGAAGGTTATTTCCTAGAGCATCATCGGCATTGTCGGGCCAACACTTCAGGTTAGAGTGCAGCAGTGCAAGTCTCTTGCTGTTGTTGGACTAATAAAGTTAGGTAAAATGGGGAAGTTTGCATGGCTATGCCATACAGCTGTGTTTGATTTTAAGTTAAATCTGGCCTTAAGGGCTTAAGGTCAGGACAGCATTCAGAACATCAGCAAATATCAAGAGACTCTGCATCTACTGGCATCTGTAGGCTGGTGGAGCTGGCTGCCTCATCAGGACTGCTTATACTTAAAACAATATCTACTGGACTGCAGTGCTTTCTCAGCATTCCTGACTTCTGCAGAGTTAGGAGGTCAGAGGTCATTCCCAGGGCCCTCCTTAATAGTCAAAATCTTGTTCATGTGGGAGGCAATTTCCTGACCTGCTCTCTGTGGAACTCAGTGGGATCAAGAAATTGGGAAACCTCTCTTTTTTAGGAGGACTGTGCCATGCAAGCAGATGGTCTTGTTGAATTGTGAGCTCAAACGCTGGCCTGGGAGAGAAACCATGCTCCTGGCTTCTAGTGTCCCAAAGTTTGAACTCTGCAAGGATGCTAGCCTCAAACAGAGTGTGGGTCCTCATCAATAGTAGGCAGCAGTTACTGGTTGTTCACCTCCTGCTGTTCGGAAGCAGGCCTTGAGAAGCCCTTCTTTGTGGAGATGTAGTAGCCTAACAGGCTTTTGTGTGAGGTGGGTGATCCTGCCTGCAGGTGCAGAGTGGGAATGGGAGTGCCTGATTGGCATAGCTGATTAGCAGTCTTGCTTCTTAGAAAGGCATTAACTGCTTACTGCCCTCCCTGCCTAATTTCTTCAGCCATATCGGCAGAGCAGTCATCTCACAACTTTCTAAATATGTTCTCAAAAAATAGGGATTTTTTTTTTTTGAGCTAATGAATTATGCTTGACTGTACTAAAATGTGCATATGCCAGCACTGGGAAAGATATTTGTGTTTCCAGAAAAATTCTATATCTTTCACAAAAAACTTCCTATTCAAATTAGTGTGACTTTTGAGCCAGTGAGTTGTTCATAAAGTGTTGATTTTCTGTCTTATTAATAAGGAGATTTCATACCTACCCTAAATCAGTTTCCCTTGATTCATTTTTGCTTTAAATGGAGAGGGAGGGTTGTATATGTAGTGTGAATAGGATTTGAACTTAAATATATTCTTGACAGACTTAACAGCAAGCCTTTCAACAGGCATCTACTTTGAGCTTTCCTTTAAAGACTTGCTGGAATCTCCCTTCTATTGTAAGATACAGAAAAGATTTTATGATGAGATGAGAGAATGAAGAAGGTGGATAGGATAGAGCAGTGTATAGAAAGATAAAGAACATGGCCTGCCTGCTAGAACCAAGGAATATCTCATGGGGCAGAAAAATCTTAAGAAAGTTTATACTTTGATTGAGGGAGCTAAGGCAAGGAAATAGCAGAATAGAAATAGTCTTTTTTAGTTTCGATGCACAGAAGTTTTGCAAAAGTTTTGCTTGGTAGGGCTTTGAATACATATTCCTGCCTGGTTTGCTCCAAATCTAGAAACCAAAAGCCAGTCAGAGCAGGTTAGTACTCACACAGAAACATTTATACAGATTATACTCTAAGCATCTATTTAAACCTTTGTGTCCAGTGTGTACGAACCAGTATGTACATATTTAAATGCCCCCTTGCAAAATAGCCTGCCTGCAGGGTAGTCATGTATCTCACTCCTACTTTCAGCTGGTGTTGCATCGATTATTTTTTCCAATGGCCGTGACTTACTGATTGGAGATCTCAATGGAAGAAGTTTTCGTACTTTAGTGCAGTCGCAGAATCGTGGGGTTGCAGTTGGAGTGGACTTCCACTTTTACCTGCACAGAATCTTTTGGACTGATACAGTGCAAGATAAGGTGGGTAGAAATTTCAAGAATATATTTATTTTTTTGTTTGTGGAAGTAGAGAACTGCAAGAGGCAGAATGTGTTGATAGGCCTTCATTTTTGAGAGCAGAAGCTGGCTGTATTTTTATTTTCTAACAAAAAACTCCTTGAAATGTTTTATGTTAATGACTGCATTTTTCAAACTATAGTATTACATGTGACATATTAAACAAAGAATCCTATTATATGGGAATGTCTTGAGCAACTTTTAATTTTACTTGAGATGGAGTCCAAAAAACTAATTAAGAGAAATAGTAGACATTCTTTCAAAACGGAACAATTTTTTCTTGGTAATTTTTTGAAACATGATCATTTAAAATGTAAAAGCTGTATGCCTTCCAAGATGATAAAAATCAGATTTCTTCATATACTTCAAATGGCACTGTAATTGAGCTTGGATAACAAATATTGACAGTATTTTGTGTAATGAGCCAATATTTTGTTACTTTTTTTTTTTTTTTTTAATTGAAGGGGAAATATTTGAGCTCAGGATACAGTAAAACAGAGTAATTTTAAAACACAGTCTGGAGACCCTTGTGAAAGTTGGACTTTACCCTTTTTCTTTGTGCATAACTTACTGAAACAAAAAAAGTCCTATCGGGGAATTAAATGCTGAAACTCCACAGTCTTCATCCCCATGTTGATTGTCATGCAGAGTGAGGGAGAGTCCATGGCCTGCCTCCTGCTGACACCTCCTGCATATGGATCAATTTGGTGTCACTGTTGTTATTCTGAACCTACACATAGGCTGTAGTTAGTACTACAGGGCCACGTTGGTTGTGTTGGAAAATGCAGTGCATGGCTCCCAAGTATGACAGCATTTTTATGCACAATTTTTGACTTGTTAGGAATTCTGGCATTTTTATTGTCAGTGCAGTGGGTTCTCATTACTGCAATTCCATTGACAAGGGCTGAATTAAGTCAGGGTCAGATCTGAACTTTCATGAGAAAGGAGATTTATGCTATCTCTGTAAATGATATAAACAAAAGTTAATATGGGTTTTTTTCACTGCAGACCCCAGATTGCAAGGACTGCCTTTTGATCTGTCCCAATATAGTTCAATCCTAATTAATTGATTAGGAATAATTAATGTAATTAAGTCCTAGCTGGAATACCCAGATGAAAGCAATGACATTAAGAATTTTCTTATATGATGCATATTTCTACCTGATGTCTTAAAATAAAAGTATTATTAGGGGATTTGTTTGGTTGTCCTTTCTTTGCTCTTCCAGCAGCAAGGTTTCCAAAGAACAGAACAGACAGTTAAATGGCTGCTTGATTATTTTTACCTGAACCTGAAGAATATTTAAAATGATACAGCTATTTCAGTTCTTATTTTTCTTGTGTATATTTACTTGTGGTAATCCGTATTTTTGTTTAAGTACATTCCTAACCTCACGCTGTTGTTCCAGAAAAGAGACAATGATTCCTAGCTTTTAATATTACTCAGTGTTATAATCATGTGATTACTATATATATAAAATTACCGTGTTTATACTATTTGCTTCATGTAGCTCTGATCTTGCTTGTAAGATAATAACACTATTTCTCCTTGAGTACTGATGCTGTTAAAATTAACCTTAAATAAAGGAGACCAGAAGCAACGTTGAGCCTTCTCCTTTCTGTCAGGAGCAAAAGTTTTCCTTTTCTTTCTTCATTTCGCAATTTCCCCTTAGTGGTTAGTGCAGTAAGAGCTCCCCCTCTTGTTTCTGGTCACTGATGAGAGCTTTGCTAAAGCGTGTTAATTTGTTTTCAGTTAATGAAAATACTGGGTTTGCTAGATTCCAGGAAAGCAAGATGTACTTCCCTCATCTTTTGTTTTTATTTTTTTTGGTTGTGTTTTTATTTATCCATCAGTTTATCATGTTTGCTAAAGCACAAGGCTGTTTTAGTCTGTTACCTTGTCCATTTTGCAGAAATGCTAGTTGAAGGCAAGCTTCCTGAAGTTTTTGCATTGTTTTCCTAATTTTTGCGAAAAAACTGAGCTAAAGAATAGCTTAGTGGGTAACTTGGTTGTATCTGGTGGCCAGTTGTGGATCTGTGCTCAGTGTGATGATAAAGAATGGGTGCCATGTGTCTTGTAAATTAGCAAAACATAGTGTGAGCACTGACAACATTTGTATTGTTTTCAGGTTTTTTCTATTAATATTGATGGCTCTGATCTCCAAGAAGTTTTAAATGTTTCAGTTGACACACCTGAAAATCTAGCAGTGGATTGGATTAACAATAAGTTATATGTGGTTGAGACCAGTGTGAACAGAATAGATATGGTTAACTTGGATGGAACAAACCGTGTGACTCTTATTGCTGAAAATCTCGGAAATCCTAGAGGAATAGCACTTGATCCAACTGTTGGGTAAGTGATATGGGTCAGGTAATGGTAAAAGAAATTCCTTTATTCCCATGCAAAAGGAGGATAACTAAGAAATAGCTAGGGTGGTCATTTTAGAATCAAATATTAAATTTTTTAAACATTTATATTCTGTCCTAATCTATTCTACACCCTAAATTGTTATGGGAGGGCTGCACACTGTTTTTATTCCCAATGTGCAGAATGTGTTTCATGGCTGGAGTTTTATGTGTGTGTGCAGCTCTTAAAACTGGGGAACTGTGAAATTGCCCTGCAGAAGAGTAGAAGTTATCCTGAAAGATTTCTGTTGTGACACCATCCAAAGACCTCCTACTACCTGAAATAAAGTGGTGGAGTGAAGCCAGGAAAGTTAACCATGACTTCACTTTCCGTGGTTAAAGAAAGTAAAGTTGGGTTGGAAAGTCAACCCAACATGCTTCAAAAATGTATGTGAGCCATGAAAACGTGGATCCTCAGAGCATGGGAAGAGGAATTTCATGCATCTTGTAGTGATGGATGCTACTTTCATGATGCATCTATTTGCCGCTGGTTTATTTCTGGCAGTACACTGTCCTGAAACCAGGATATACACTTAAGTCTGTATTTTACTAAGGAAGCTCAGTATTTCTGAGGTCTTTGGGGTGAAAGCATGTTTCTTTCTAGATTCATTCTATAAAAGAGAGTGCTTCTTGGCCAGGAGGTATAAAGTGTGTTTTCATAGTATGTCAACTGAGAATCAAAACTCTGTCCTGAAACAGTGCTGGTTTCAAATTCTACATAATTTTTTTTTTTTTTTTTTTTTTTTTGGTAAAATCTCAAGGAAACATGTGACTTTTTTTTCTTTTTCCCTTTATAGTTATTTGTTTTTCTCAGACTGGGATAGTCTGTCTGGTGATCCTAAAGTGGAAAGGGCCTTCATGGATGGCACAAACCGTCAGGATTTGATAAAAACAAAATTAGGCTGGCCTGCTGGAATAACTCTGGATATTGTATCAAAGAGACTTTACTGGGTTGACAGCCGGTTTGATTACATTGAGACTGTAACGTACGATGGGCTTCAAAGGTAGGAGAAATATTATTCCTTGGAGGTTACAGATGCACGATTATTTTGTATCGAGTTCAAAGAAAGATTTGTCTAACAAAATGAGATACACAAAGGATGAAAATTACAACATAATGAATGTGATGCACCTTGATATCTATGGTGTCATGCAACTTCTATACAATCTTTAATTCCTCCATCGTTCTTTGTCCTTTTTCTACCTTGAATACCTCTTCAACTTCTTCTAGAATGTCCTTTTTTATCATCCACCACTATAGTACAAATCTTTATAGCAGTTGCTTTTTATTATTTTTGAATTATATACGTTGTCTTCCATCATCATTTCTTTACATCTTTTTCATTAATTAATTTATTTGAAATATTCTATTCCGAAGCACCACTTTGTGTAATGAGTGTTAAGTGCTCTTCTTACATTTTATAAATCTTTGCTGTTAGAAGTTAAGTCATCACTCAAACTATTGTGGTGCTGGGGAAACTATTTTACAGCATGCAAGAAAGGAGTCCTTGAGGTTTTATGGGACTACATCTTATAGTATAATGTTTGGAAGCCTGCTTATCTCTGCATCTGCAATTAGTCGCTGTTACTCAAGCACGAGAAAATAATGGTCCCCTTTAGCATACCTACTCCATACTGGCTTGAAAAAGAGTGCTCTGCTCATTTGACAGGTTTATTGCTCAATGTATTTTTTCACTTAGAAAATTACAAAAATAATGCTGGTATCTTTGCTCCTTTATCAGGGTTTAGTAAGACAAGAATGTGTTTAGTAAAATCTCTGGGTTTTGGAGATAAAAACTTATCACTCACAGCAACACCAAAAATCTTGTAGATATTGTGCAAGTGGGCAAGAGGCAATGGCATAGTCTGCAAAGAATGTTAAAATACAGCTTAGTGTCCAGTTGTGTCACGTCTTGCGTGCCTCCAGCATGAGCCTAAATCACCTGGGAAACTGTTACAAGTAGAGCTGTAGAATTAATCTGATTTTGTAGACTTTCCTTCATGACTCCATGAAAATAATACTGTAGTGTTATTGTTATGTATTGTGTGAGGACTTAAATGTCTCTCTGTATCTCCTAATATTTATCTAGAAAAATATTGTCCCAGTATCTTGCATAGAATAGATACAATTCATTAGCATTTAGTTTTCTTTGCTTTTGCTTGAGTCATTGGTTTAAGCCAAAGAAAGTCTGGTGGGTTGTTTTTTTGTTTGTTTTTTTTTTTCTCTGTGTGTGTGTGGTTTTTGGTGGTTTTGGGTTGGGTTTTTTTTTTTTTTTTTTTTTTTTCAATCTACATGCATAGGATTTTATTTTTGACCAGTGCCTGTTGCAGCCATAAATTTTTTACATTCCAGGTTTCTTGAATATTTCAAATTGCTACAGATGTCTTTGATTTCCTCTGTTTAGCCTCTTTCTCTGATTTTTCTAGATAATATTTTGTAAATAATTTAAAAACCATCTTTATAACAGGAGAACAATAGCTCATGGAGGCTCACTGATTCCTCATCCATATGGAATCACTTTATTTGAACACAATGTTTATTTCACTGATTGGACCAAAATGGCAGTGGTGAAAGCTAACAAGTTTTCAGAATCTAACCCTCAAGTGATCTACCAGTCTTCACTGAGACCTTACGGAGTGACAGTTTACCACGCTGCCAGGCAGCCATATGGTAAGACAGCAAGTAGATGATTAAAGGAAGTTTAGGAACTGTCTTACTAAAAGTTGGTAATGAGAGACTCTTATTTTGCTGTAAAGAACTAATAATTATGACTCATAAATTTGTATTGTAAAACTGGACTGTTTTTAATCACACAGTGGTTTCATACAGCTTCTGTAGCTAATGAACTGTCAAACAAAACATTTAAGTAGGGGGGTTGTTAAATGCATTGATAGTTGGAAGAGTCAAACCTGTGCTTATTAGCAGTATTGGTGTTTGGGAGTTTTTTTCCTCAGCACTGCAATGAGGATGCAGTTGGAAAAGGCTACCAGTGGGAATGAATTCTGTGAGATATAATTCTGAAGTAGATCTATATGCAGAAAACTGTAGCCCAGACTATGGCCTCAATGCTGTGTGCTGAGTATCTCTCTGTACAGAGCTGAATACCTTGAATGCCAGTTAGCTCTTCTGTGATTTTGGTGCATTCCAGGGTAGAACTGGTGGTGTTTGATTTCTATGTGGTGTAATTCCCACAAAGTCCACATGATTTATTGTGGATGTTGAAAAAACTCCTGAAAAATCAAGGTAATGGTGCCATTAGGTTAATAGATGAAGTTATAATCCTATCTATATTATTTTCCAGTAAGAAATCCTTGTGGAAGTAATAATGGGGGATGTGAACAGATCTGTGTTCTCAGCCACAAAACAGATAATGATGGACTAGGTTATCGCTGTAGATGTGTACTGGGCTTTGATCTACATGTAGATGGACGACATTGTGTTGGTAAGAAAATGCCTCGTGGTTGTTGGAAGTAGCACTATCCCATTAGCTCTGTTGTTATATTCTAGAACATCTTTCCTCTCCTCAATAGCTCTGTGAGTTCAATATGCCAAGGACTTAATGTTTTTCCATCACAACTCCTGTTGATGGCTTTAAATTTTTACTGATGTTCATTTCAAACCACAACTTAAACTCACCACCTTTTATGAGCATTTTAAGAGAGTTAGATATGGTGTATGTGTAGACAGCTGTATGATTAAGCTCTTAATCCTGAAATCAAGCATAGATGCTTGCTAGTAGGCAGATTTTGAATTATTTTGAACATATAAACCTGCTTTCCTGTGCAGTAATGTGCAGATTGGGTTGGTCTTCTTTTTAATGCATATGCCCAGAATAAGAGATTCAGTTTTGGAGCTGTGAGCTTCCATCAGTAATCTGCTGCTTCCTGTTTGAGTCCAGACTTGTCAGTGATGGGAGGTTTACCATGTGTATCTGTTGACAAATTAAGCCAGGTGTGTTGTCTATGATTTTACTATTTGACTATGCATTTATCTGGCTAGCTTAGGCATGGTCTGGTTATATGGTGGCTCCAAAAAACCTTTATATATTTTTTTTTTGTATAGATGATTCTAAAGATGTGAGCACAGAAGATGACTTTGGCTTCCATAGGGATAAGGTTTTCTGTAAAGGTGTAACAATGCAGTAACAAAGCAAGAGGAATACTTGACCACATCACCTAATATTCTGTGTTGGGTTTTGTTTTTCTTCTTCAGTTTTTAAGTCTGGGTATATTTAAATTCCTATTTTCTCATTCTTCTTTTTTCTATTTCCAGACTATTAATGTTGCCAAAGGAAGTAAAGCTTTACAGTTAATTAATGCTCAAATCTCTCACCTTGTGAATAAGTAAAGTCTGTGTCTGATCTTTTCTTTTGCAGCTGTGCAGCAGTTCCTGCTGTTTTCATCCCAGCTGGCAGTGCGGGGCATCCCATTCAATCTCTCCACCCAGGAAGATGTGATCATACCTGTAACAGGAAGCCCTTCATACTTTGTTGGAATTGACTTCTTTGCTCAGAATGACACCATTTTTTTTTCAGACACAAGTAAAGACATAATCTATAAACAGAAAACCGATGGTTCAGGTGAGAATCATTCTTAGGAGTTGTGGAGTAATTGTAGTAAGGAGAGAAGAATATGTATCTCTCAAAAGAACAAAAAAGTCACATTGTGAGATACACAGATAAATCTCAATGTCACCCCAGTAATCTGGAAAATGTTTGTCAAACATGTTTTTTCAGCTCATTAAGCTCATTGAAGTCTCCTATTCTTTGGCAAACTTGCTGAATGTATTTGGGAATGAACTATTTGTAGCACTTCTCGTGACTAGTATTTGTCATCACCAGTCTGTTTATGCAGACTAGTATGCCTTTCAGTAGTATGAAACTGAGTTTCTCTTTTTAATTTTCATATCTGCAGAGCAGGATGTTTGTAATGATACTGTAATACAGAAATATAACATTATGGTTATGGGATTTCTTTGGAAGTCCTATTTGTGGTAGTGTGAAGAATGTTTCTCTCCAATTTATAATAATGATCAAATATAGTGTCAGCATATAGTCTTCTAAGCTTGCTTGCTGCCTTGGGTCAGAGTGATGGTAGACTGCAGATGACCATTACTATGCAAAGAGTAGGTAAGGTCTGAATGCTGAACAAGATGTCCTTACTGCACTGACCTTCATTCATAAAAACTCCTCTAAATGTAGACTTAGTGACAGTTTTTTCTTTTGTCTTTGACTAGTCTTTATTTTTCCTCTTCTGGATTTGTGCTCCTGAACATATACCTCTTTCACCTGGAGCAAAGGGCACCCCCCACCCCTTGGTTATTGGTCTTTGTATTAAGTACTACATAGGCAGCGTTTTTACCAAGGGAAGCCACTAGTTTTGTGAACAGAATACTATGTTCGTGTTATTTCTTCTGTTCCTAAGCATTTACAATCATTATGTGTGTTATGAATTCTAGGAAGAGAAATCCTGACAGCTAATAGAGTGGAAAGTGTTGAAGATTTGGCCTTTGACTGGATCTCAAAGAATCTATACTGGACAGACCCTCGATACAGGAGCATTAGTGTGATGAGACTGGCAGATAAATCTAGGAGAGCTATTGTTCAGAATTTAAATAATCCTCGATCAATAGTAGTTCATCCTGTTATTGGGTAAGTTTAGCTTTGAGTCTCACTTGAAACTATACAAATAAATTTATGGTTTAAGAACTGGTGAGGTTAGATTTACATCTCATTCTGGATTTCTGCTTAGATTTGTGTTCTTTTCCAAAATACCATCTCTTTTCAGTTCTCTTGACTTTATTTTGGTTTGTTTTTTATTCTGGCCTAGATTTCAGTGCCCTGAGGAAAGGACATGGTGATACGGATTCCACATGAAGGAGGCACTCAAAATAATTTTCTTTAAAAACATTGTTGGCTTTTTTCTTTTTTACTCCTGTGTGCTGATAAACAGGCAAAAGAACTTTGTATCACTCAGATTATAAAGCTATTTCTCATAGTTGAAAGATAAAATTTTCTAAATTATTTTTATATCCTTGCAGTTCCCAGAATGCTAACCTCGATTGCTTTATTTTTTCTATCTAAATTTCTTTATTTGAAAGATATTAGATGCTACTGGTTGTATTTGATACAGACCTTACAATATGTGATTCTGTGTACATAAAATGAAGCCCTGCTTTTCTTTGATGGAAATGCTTATCTTTAATTCTCTGTGTTGTTTGGCCATGCCAAAACAGTGTTTCTTTCACAGAATAGTTCGGCTTCCTATCACCATACTACTGAATTTCTTAATTCTTGGATATTGAATTTTCATGTTTAGTACCTAAATATACTATTTTTGGAAGTAATCCCATAAGAATGGTGTTGAATTTGGATCGTTGGGTATCCCAACCCTTTTTGTTTACTTCTTTGTCAAGTTATTTATCACTAGCTTCAATTCTATGACTGTAGACATAAGTCAAAAGGATCAGGAGAATATTCTTTGTAATATTCATGTTTACTTGTAAGTATTACCTGGAAGACACATTTTTGCTTGATTCTTCCTGCCTGTCAGTACTTAAATGAAATCCTTGGCAATTTTAATAAAGTTATGGATATTTTATGTCTAAAGGGACAAACCACTTCCAAAGATTTTTAAAAAGTTGTTGTGTACAAGATAAATATTAATTGTTGGTACCACTACCAACTGAGAAAAGGGAGAAGTCAACATAATTTTATTTTTTTAAGATATGTGAAGATATGGTACAAGGTAGAATGTTAATCCTATTCAAACATTTGCTTTGTTTAATTATGTTATGTCATTGGCTTTAAGTGTTTTCTGACGTGTCCTTTTAGGTATATATTCTGGACAGATTGGTTCCGTCCTGCTAAAATCATGAGGGCCTGGAGTGATGGATCCCATGTCTTGCCAATTGTGAATACAACGCTAGGCTGGCCTAATGGCCTAGCCATTGACTGGAGGTAAGGACAACAGAGAAGCTTTTTGAGCAAATGCGTTTCTTCCTTTAAACTGTTAGGGATTAAAAATAAAGGAATTGTGTCAGATTGCATGCACTGGTACTTTCATATTGAAGACCTTCTTCAATTTGTTGAAAAGCCTCTAAAATGTGAGACTGACCAGATTCTCAGGTTGCCCAGAGAAGCTGTGAATGCTCCCTCCCTGGAAACATTCAGGGCCAGGTTGGATGAGGTTTTGAGCAACCTGATCTAGTGGAAGATGTACCTGCTCATGACAGGGGGGTTGGAAATAGATGATCTTTAAGGTCCCTTCCAACCCAAACCATTCTATGATTTTTTTCAGAATCCCTTCACGCACACCCCAATAACCTCTTGTGGGTTTAAGATTATTATTTTAGAAAAAGCTAGTGCTTCCTAGTTGATATAATGTCATTTGAACAGATATGACATTTTCATTATTTCTAGTTCTCTAAGGCTGTACTGGGTGGATGCCTTTTTTGATAAAATTGAGCACAGCACCTTTGATGGGCTGGACAGACGGACTCTTGAACGTATTACTCAGATGACTCACCCATTTGGCCTTACTATTTTTGGAGGTAAGTCTGGCATTGAAAATATTATCATCATCACACTTTTTTTTTTTTTTTCCCATAGGGTGGTCTGTGAGCGTGTGAGAGAAAATGACATGGCCTTTGTAATCCTGCTTTTCCTATAAAAAGCACTGTTATATATAAAAAAAAGTACTTCTTGCTCGTTTTTAGGACTGTTTTTATGTATATTTGTGTTTAAATAGGCAGATATGTTGAACTAATTATAGCTTCCAAAGTGAGCTACTCATGCTGGACAGGCAAGTCAAATCACCTCCCTAGAGATGATCAGCAATTTCAGAATTTTGTTAATTGTATGTAGAGTTTATCCCTGGATTCATGTTGTGCGTGAAGAAAGATGTCAGCATCTGACCACTTTTGATTTTGTGTAAAATTATCTTAAAAAAAATCTTAAAATTTTCTTGAAAGTTGACTTAATGAATGACTTTTAAAATTGCCTTGGAATTTGAAATGTCAGTTGAGTCTGTTTTATCTCAATTTAAGTGAAATCTGAGAGGGATTGTTTTTCTAAGTCTAAGTCTAAGTTCTAAGTCTGCCTATGACTGAAGGTCTCACTTTGATTGCATTAGTGATAAAAGTCCTTTTGTCTTTTTCATTAAACAGTTCTGAAAAATTATTAAACTTACATGAAAAGCCTTGCAGTTTTTTCTCATGATGCTTGATATTTTGTGTCATATTGCTTTGTAATCATTATATGTTAAATGTCTTGCAAAACAGGTTATGCCTATTTCACTGATTGGAGACTTGGTGGAATAGTTCGAGTGAGGAAGTCTGATGGAGGAGAAATGACTATTATTAGGAGGGGCATTAGCAACATCATGCATGTTAAAGCATATGATGCTCATTCCCAAATAGGTGAGCTCTTTTGTTGTACAGATAAAAGACATGAAATAGGGAATAAGAGACAAAATATCAGGACACCAGGTTTCCACTCTTAATTTTAGAAATGGCTTTACTTAATCGCAAGTGACATGCAGGGGAGGCAGCAGATGCACTTGCAGTCACACGTATATTTCACTGTGTTGTGACTGTATGCAGTTTTCTTCCACCACTTTTGTTACTTTATTTAATAACCTCATAAAATGAAATCTCGATTCCATTGTATTTTCTGTAATTGTATCACCAATTACAACCTTGTGTTTTTCTTTTTCCGGTAGAAGTTTTAGTTAAACGGAACTATATATTTTGAGGAATTGGGTAAACATTTATTAATTGAACTAGTATACTTAATCACTGTGCATAAGTTTCTAATTGTTGCTTCTTTGCTGAATTCTATGCAATTCTATGATCTAAAACAACGATTTCATAAAACACCCAAACATATGATCAAACTGTGTGCTAAGGCTCACCACCTATTTGGTGTCCAAAGGCTGGACCAGGTCTCCCAGCCTTGCTCAGACAAAGGTCCTCATTTGTGGTAGTATAGTTGTTTCCAGACAGTTGCTGAAAAGTGGCAGAAAATTGGATGAAATTTAATAGTATGTTCTTGGCTTTCATAAACATTTGTGTCAATGAACTGTATATGGAATGTGGGACTTATTATTAGGACTTACTACTACCATTTCTCTCAGTGAACTTCACCCAGTGCAGTGTATGCAAAACCAGGATTTTCTACAGCATCTTTTTTTGTAAAACATTCTCTTACAGTTACTATGCATTTTTAATAGTTCCCAAGCCAGTATCAGTAGTGCGTGCATTGATCTTCTCTATCACTTTTTAAGGCTCTAACTACTGTAATAGAGGAACAAATCCCAATGGAGACTGCAGCCATTTCTGCTTCCCAGTACCAAATTTTCAGAGAGTCTGTGGTTGTCCTTATGGCATGAAGCTGGCTTCAAATCAGCTGACATGTGTTGAAGATCCATCCAATGAGCCACCCACTTTGCAGTGTGGCTCCTACTCATTTTCCTGTGGTAATGGAAGATGTGTGCCTCGATACTATCAGTGTGATGGTGTTGATGATTGCCATGATAACAGTGATGAACAAAACTGTGGTTCTTTAAGTAAGTAGTCCCTGTAATTTACTGTTTAGTATTTGCTGTTCCCTGTCCAGAAAGTTTGATAGGTCAGTCTGATTTCATTCAAATAAACCCCAGTTTTTTAGGGTTCCATCTGTGGATAATTCCTGAAATTTACCTGTGAGATTAGTAACTATTGATTACGTCTTGATTTTTACAGTGAAGTGTTTTAAAAACACATCAGTTTATTTCCTGGTTTTACTGTAAAATGTCTCACATGAAATATTTTGTTGAATAAATAAATTGAGAGAACAGTGGAATAATTATAGTTGATAAGGTATTGAAGAGTTCTTGGCTTTTATGACATATTTGGTGCTTCTTTCTTCAGAGTGAATTCTTTCTTTTAAATCACTAACAAGAAAATAGAACATATTAATAAGATGTACTCATAATGCATAGGACTAACTAGTATGACTAAAGTATAAACTCTGTTTCTTATTAGTGGGCTATTTTAGAATAACTAGAATGTATTTTGGGGAAAAGAAAAAGTATAAACCAAATGGCTACTTGAAGAAGATATTTCTCTTGTTCTTTAGATTGTTTTGAAGTGCTTAACAATTTAGGTTTTTATTGATTATTGCATTTTAAAAAAAGCTTGTAAGTATTGTGTTCAGTTCTGCAGCTTGTTGGCATGACAGACATTTTCATTTTAAGCAATGTACTCTTTAGAATTTGATGCATATTTTAGATATTCTGTAAGTATACTAAATGTACTGAATACTCTGGCAGGGAAGGCAAGTTTTGTGACTGTTTATAAAAGTGTCCTTCTGTTTTTTTTTTTTTTTTATTTAGACAATACTTGTGCTTCATCAGCTTTTACCTGTGCCAGTGGACAGTGCATTCCAGGTCGCTGGCGTTGTGATAAACATAATGACTGTTTTGATGGCAGTGATGAGTTGCATTGTCCTACACAAGGACCCACTTCATGCCCTGTAACCCTGTTCACCTGTGATAATAATAGATGTATTCCTAGGATTTGGCTATGTGATACTGATAATGACTGTGGTGATGGGTCAGATGAAAAAAACTGCAGTGAGTATCACAACTATCTGTTGTTTGTTAAACAACTCTATGTCTACATAGAGATGTCTGTTAGTGTAAGGATGATAAATGAAATTAGGAAGAAAGAACTAATATCTAAGACTTCAGTCTAAGTCTTTCAGTCCATAAGATGTGGAAAACATCTAATTTGAACTACAAAAGCCAAGCAGAATTCAGAAAAATTATTTAAAAAAAGGAGGGGGGGGGGGCAAATGTGATAGTTATAATCATAGTGCTGCATAATGTCATCCACTGCAATTTACAGCAAAAAGCAGCTAAAGCTTAGATGTTCTAAGCACTTATTTAATAGGTGATCTCAGTAATGACTAATAAAGTAATGACTAATGTAGTGATCAGAATCACTACTGATGTTAGTAATGACTAATGGAAGTTTTTACTAGATGTAAGATAGTAGTTTTTCCATATACTTTCTTTAGTGTTATTTACCACTGAGTGGAATCTTCTGTTTGTTTTGTATGAGTCCAAGCCTACATGTGAATAAACAATTACCTGGTACTAATATATTAGTGCTTGTAACTTATATGATTGCTCGTTGCTGCATTACATGCTACAGTTTAATGGTAGTGTCTTTTTACTGTCACAGTATTATGATTTCATAAGAGAGAAAAGAAACACATCTGCATTTATTGTCCTTCTTGATAGCTTTCACAGGCACTTGTGGGCCCAGGCAATTTCAGTGTCCAGACCATCGCTGTATTGACCCATTCTATGTCTGCGATGGAGACAAGGACTGTATAGATGGTGCTGATGAGCGTGACTGCAGTAAGTGTAACTTTGTTTGTTGAATACCTCTTTATTGTTTCCTCACTTGTGCCCCCTGAGGAGTCTTGGACCTCATATTACCAGTTCCAAGACAGCATAATGCATAATAAACCTGTCCATAAATTAACTGTTTGTGATGCTTGTTTTATCATTTTAGTAAGCCCTTTGATCTCTAGGCTGGTTGCAGACAGCTGAAATCTGTTTCCTGTTTTCTATAGATTCCAGGGTCACTACATTTTCTGTGTCCCAGGGAAATCATGGTCTTCAGTGAAACTTGGACTTCTGATGTCATATCTGACTTGGGCACCTGTAGAAAAATTGGGTGCAGTCTAGCTCCGTAAAATAAATAAATAATATCAATTTTTTTTTTTTTTTATTTTGTAGTCTATAACTGCAGTGCCACAGAATTTAAATGTCTAAGTGGAGACCAGTGTATCAGCACTTACTACCAGTGTGATGGTGTTTTTGACTGTAATGATCACTCAGATGAGAATGATTGCCGTAAGTATATTGGTGCTGAAAGAAAGGCTTCAGTTATTAGGTGATGCTTCTAAAAATTAATTTTATCTGCTGTATCAAGTAATTGGAACTACTGTCCTTAAAACCTCAAAATTCTTTTTAGGGAAACTTGTCTATAAATTGTTTTTCTGAGCAGAAATTTCAAACACAGTAGGTTCCAGCTCAATGGTAGAGACTCTTCTGGTGAAGGGTAGAGTTTGCATTCCTTTTGGCTCTAACATTTTCTTTTGCTTGGCACCTCCGTCTCAAGGTTTAAAAGTAAAATTAAGAAGTCTTTTCATCTAGAAAACTGAAAACCTGGCGACAATGAGAGTGGGATTGAAACTTTTCCTTTCTACATTTTTAGAGCAATTTTCTACATTTAAGTTACAGAAATCACAGAATGTTGGGGATTGGA
>NW_010289385.1:0-1026 GCF_000700745.2 Antrostomus carolinensis
TCCAGGGTGGTGGTCCCCCATCCCCACATCCTCCACCCAACTCCCTGGTGGCCCGGTGGTGACATGTCCCCTGTCCCCAGCTGGGCTCCTGTCCTACACGGCACCACGTGGGCAGGTGATGACCCTTGACCCAGCCCCTGTTGTCCTCAACGACTCCACCTACGATGGATACAGCGTTGGCCAGTGAGTACCCAGATGTCCCCAACTGTCCCCAAGGGCCACCAACCCCAACAAACCCCAAGAGCTCCACAATTGACCCCAAATCATCTTCAGAATGTCCTCAAACTGTCCCCAGATTGTCCCTGGATCTCCTTAGATGTCTCCAATGGTCCTCAAACTGTCCCCAAATGTCCTCAACCAGCCTTGGCCATCTCCAAGTGTCTCCAGATTGTCCCTTGTCCTCCCTAGTTGTCCCCAAGTGTCTCCAACCAGCCTTGGCCATCTCCAAGTGTCTCCAGATTGTCTCTGGACCTCCCTAGTTGTCCCCAAATGTCCCCAACCAGCCTTGACCATCTCCATGTTCCTCCAGACCATCTCCAACTGTCCCCAAACTGTCCCCAAGTGTCCCCAAAGTACCCTTGACCATCCCCAACTGCTCCAAACATCTCCAAACATCTCCAAACATGCTCCAACCATCCACCACTGTCCCTAGATGACCCCAAAGTGTCCCCTGATGGTCAACTCCTGTCTCAAACCGACCCCAAATTGTCTCCTGTTGTCCCCAAACTGTCCCCAAAAAGCCCTTTTTGACCTCAAATTGTGGTCGAGATCCCATGGAAGGTTCTCAGGTGGGTGGGATGGTGGGACCCAGGTGTCCAGAGACACCTTGACCTCCAAGATTGACCCATGGAGGACGTAGATGGAGGAACCCAGGTGTCCAGAGACACCTTGACCCCCAAGATTGACCCATGGAAGGTTCTCAGGTGGGTGGGATGGAGGAACCCAGGTGTCCAGAGACACCTTGACCCTCAAGATTGACCCATGGAGGAGATGGCTGGAGGAACCCAGGTGTCCAGAGACACCTTG